>NW_025745875.1:0-240000 GCF_021184085.1 Oncorhynchus gorbuscha | reverse complement strand
TGGGCTACACTAGTTCATTTAGCAGACAAGAGTTGTGCTTA
The DNA here is from genome assembly GCF_021184085.1 of Oncorhynchus gorbuscha. NCBI lineage: Eukaryota > Metazoa > Chordata > Actinopteri > Salmoniformes > Salmonidae > Oncorhynchus > Oncorhynchus gorbuscha. The sequence continues at coordinate 239,959 of NW_025745875.1, read as the reverse complement.
TGTTAGGCCCTGATCTGGCCATTCCAAATGGCTGTGGGCTACACTAGTTCATTTAGCAGACAAGAGTTGTGCTTATGTTAGGCCCTGATCTGGCCATTCCAAATGGCTGTGGGCTACACTAGTTCATTTAGCAGACAAGAGTTGTGCTTATGTTAGGCCCTGATCTGGCCATTCCAAATGGCTGTGGGCTACACTAGTTCATTTAGCAGACAAGAGTTGTGCTTATGTTAGGCCCTGATCTGGCCATTCCAAATGGCTGTGGGCTACACTAGTTCATTTAGCAGACAAGAGTTGCATATAATTCCATGGCACTATTTCATAGTATGAAGAATACAATTGAACAAAGCTGAATAAAATATCATATTTTCTCCAAACGATTCAGGGAGTGAGCACAGCGCAGCTATTCTGTGTTGAGCGGTAAAACAAAGAAATAGGTATCTATATGCGTAATTTAGAGTTATTCATGTAACTTTAGTTGTTCTACAAACGAAGCTATATGTTTTGATTTTTAATACATTGTAAGGCTGCATGAAGCGACTCTAATGATGTTTTTCCATGCCAGCCAGGTAGGCTGTACTCCTGTTGTAAAGAGAAGCTATGTGCTTCATATCAGGAACGTTGAGAATATAGTAGGCCTGGCCTTTAGAAAGCTGATGGGATCCTCTGCTGTTTAATGTTTTCTCACACAGTTGCATAGCCTATAGAAATGTTGTGAACATGAGCTCTAATGAAGAGTATCATTAGATCTTCCATTACATTTATATTGATGTCTGAGTGATTAGAGGGACATTAGAGTGCTGAGAACCAGGCAGTTAGCAAGTTAGGTAGGTTAAGGTGAATGCACCAATTTGTAAGTCGCTCTGGATAAGAGCGTCTGCTAAATGACTTAAATGTAATGTTAAATGTACTAATGACCAGCAGCAGCATCTGCACTTGGAGAAGCCTAACTACTGTGACTAAATGCTCACGTGGAATCTGACTGCCTTCATGATTGGTGACCGCAGGTTGTGGCAGTAATATGGTCACCAACAACCCTACGCTCCTTAGTTCCAGTGAAGGGAACTCTTAATGCTACAGAAATTACATTATAGACGATTCTGTTCTTCCAACTTTGTGGCAACAGTTTGGGGAAGGCCCTTTCCTGTTTCAGCATGACAATGCCCCTGTGCACAAAGCAAGGTTCATACAGAAATGGTTTGTCGAGATCGGTGTGGAAGAACTTGACTGGCCTGCACAGAGCCCTGACCTCAACCCCATCAAACACCTTTGGGATGAATTGGAACGCCGACTTCAAGCCAGGCCTAATCACCCAACATCAGTGCCCGACCTCACTAATGCTCTTATAGCTGAATGGAAGCAAATCCCCACAGCAATGTTCCAACATCTAGTGGAAATCCTTCCCAGAAGAGTGGAGGCTGTTATAGCAGCAAAGCGGGGACCAACTCCATATTAATGCCCATGATTCTGGAATGTGATGTTCGAGGAGCAGGTGTCCACATACTTGTAGTGTATGATAACAGCAAGTCTGACAGAAACCCCTGGGTTCTGTGGCTGTGATAGAGGATCAATAGACTCAAAGCCCAGTGACGGCTGTTCTGCTGCTCTTTCTGAATCACTGGAGGGCTCTTCTAAAACACCATTTGGATAATGACTCTCAACACTGACTCACTCGTAGTGAAGGGAGACATGGATGCACAGCTACCATAGCAACTAACTCCACAGGCAGGCATTACTGAGGAAACCAGATATGGTTCTGTGGTCAGGGAGTGAGACCTGGGCCTTTACAGACACAATCACGTGACTCAGGACCATATTTCACTGTGAGCCCATGTGATTATTTGCATCCATCCCCTCCATCCCACCCCTCCATCCCACCCCTCCATCCACCCCTCCATCCATCCCCTCCATCCACCCCTCCATCCATCCATCCACCACCCCCATCCATCCATCCACCCACCCCTCCATCCATCCACCCACCCCTCCATCCACCCCCACCCACCCATCCATCCCACCCCTCCATCCCACCCCTCCACCCATCCCCTCCACCCACCCCTCCATCCATCCACCCACCCCTCCACCCACCCCCCCTCCATCCATCCCCTCCACCCACCCCCCCTCCATCCATCCACCCACCCCTCCATCCACCCCTCCATCCATCCATCCCCCTCCATCCATCCATCCATCCATCCACCCACCCCTCCATCCACCCACCCCTCCATCCATCCACCCACCCCTCCATCCATCCACCCACCCCTCCATCCATCCCACCCCTCCAGTAGTCAGTGGGATGTGTTTTATTAGCAGTACCACAAAGAGAGGCTTTGTGTCTCACATCTAAGACTGGACTCCTAGATGAATAATAAGCCTTGGTTTGGGTCACACCTCTTTCTCTTCCTTCACCACATTAAATAGACTAATGAACAGACATTCATTCAAACGCTCCCACAAAACACACTGTCGATGGCTTGGCTGACCAAACAACTGCCTCTTATTGAAGGAATACATCTTCAGAAGAGACTTTTCATCTGTATTTTAGTAGTAAAGTCCTCCACTGTGATGGCAGCAAGTTTTCCTACCAACGTACTGAATCATCAAAATGTGGAAATTGTCTGAGATTTCAGACAATGTAATGTTAAACAGTCATTTAGATTCACCATGGAGATGTGATGAGGAGAGAGGAAGGAATGGACGGATGGACAGCCAGACACAGACACACACACTTAGGAGGAAGAGGACAGAGAGACAGAGACACACACACTTAGGAGGAAGAGGACAGAGAGACAGAGACACACACACTTAGGAGGAAGAGGACAGAGAGACACACACTTAGGAGGAAGAGGACAGAGAGACACACACTTAGGAGGAAGAGGACAGAGAGACAGACACACACACACACTTAGGAGGAAGAGGACAGAGAGACACACACTTAGGAGGAAGAGGACAGAGAGACACAGACACACACACACACTTAGGAGGAAGAGGACAGAGAGAAACAGACACACACTTAGGAGGAAGAGGACAGAGAGACAGAGACACACACACACACACACTCACTGATATTAATGATGCAGTTGCTTGGCTCCGCTCTCTGTAACTAGATAAACAATAAGCTGTAATTAAAACTCACATCAAATGGCTGTTTAAAAGTGGCCCCAGGCAGGTCGTAAAGGTGGCTGGGACTGAACTCTGTATATGAGACAGCAGACATGTCTGTCTCATTCCACCTGCCAAACCAGATTAATTAGCAGCTTTAAAAACTGAACAGATGCTGTGTTTTACCAATTTGTTCACAGGCCTGATATTATATGCAGATTTATTTGGATGGGGGAAATGTGCATTTAGCTGCATGTCTCAACAGTGACTTGATTTATGGCTAAATGACTAACTGAAGTGAAGAATGACAAGTCAACCGTATGGTGGGTGGGTGCCCGGCCTTGTGTCTGCTGCTAAAATACACAACATACTGTTTCTGGTAGTTTGCAAAGGAACCCAGTGGACAACTACAAACAGAACATGTCTTGTTATGGTTTACAAACTGGTCAATAAACACACACACACACACACACACACACACACACACACACACACACACACACACACACACACACACACACACACACACACACACACACACACACACACACACACACACACACACACACACACACACAGAAGTGACTCAGGGTCATAATAACCTTGATATCAAAGGACAAGCGGGGCGCGGGGGCGTAAGCGAACGCACACGTCAGATCAAGTGGTCCTAATGAATAAAGACATGAATTGATCGACAGTTGAATTAAGAGTCTGACAGTTCCCTCTCTAGTCTCTGTCTAATGCTTGTGAGGACAGCAGCACGAAAGCTCCACAGTTACTGTGAGATGACCACACTAACAAAGGCTGTCAGTCAGAAAACAGACACCTTTTGCCAAGCTGCAACCCATAATCTCTGATAGCCGAAATTACGCCTGCAGAACCTTGTTAAATTACGCCTGCAGAACCTTGTTAAATTACACCTGCAGAACCTTGTTAAATTACACCTGCAGAACCTTGTTAAATTACACCTGCAGAACCTTGTTAAATTACGCCTGCAGAACCTTGTTAAATTACACCTGCAGAACCTTGTTAAATTACACCTGCAGAACCTTGTTAAATTACACCTGCAGAACCTTGTTAAATTACACCTGCAGAACCTTAAATGGGGTTGATTTTAGAACAACGCACGTTAGAAAGCAAAAGTCTGAAACAAGGAAGTTTGATTGCAGTATATGCGGGAAAAAAATATTGTTTGGCCAGAAAATAAAGTTGAAATTGATTGAGATACAGTATATATGAAGCACACGTTGTGCTCTGTAAATTAATATTTAACAGTGTAAAGACATTTGTTTATTATAAAAAGCTAAAATGTTGAAACAAAATCCCGCCATTGAAAAATGAGGTTTCTACATTGTGTACCTATTGAGATGCAAAACATTAGAATTGTACAGGGTCTCTTTAAGAACGTCGAGTTTGTGGGTGACGACATGCAAGAGATCAGTCATTCACTCATTGGTGTGATCCTTCCCCTGCTGAAGAAGCCACCCCTTTCCTTTCTTTCTGTGCCTCTAATGTGTAGTGGATAGAATGGTGAAGTAACCAGGCTGTCAGCTCGCTAGATAATGAGGTAACATGACGGAACAAGGTGTAAACATTCATGGTTTACGAATGCAAAATGCAGCCCACCAATCCCACCACAGGAAGAAACAAATATTGCGCCAGTAGTATGGGTCACATCGTTTGACCTGTTTGTGTTTGAAACAGTCCATCTTCTCTGTTGTAAAGGTGCAGCCATGACAGTAACCAATATGTGCTCGGTTTTTACTCTACAGTAGGTCACTGGGGAACAACGGTACAGCAAACCCTAATCATTACAGCAATTAATATCGGACTCATTTTTCTCCTAGACGCACTGGTGCTCAGCATAATTTAATGGAATTGTCCCTTTCTTTGATCTGTCAAGAAATCATATGGTCACATAAATATATTGTGAATAGTAAATCTGCCAGGAGATAGTCTAAGGACTGCCTACTGAAGGTGCCAGATCTACTGACTATCAACTTATGCCCTTGACACTCTACTGTGTTGTGTGGGAAATCCACTGCATGATGTCTTTCACTTCACACAGTACTTCAAACCAAGATAGGCGTCTTGTTGGCGATTCCCCTCACATTTCAGTACACTTCAGACGGAATACATTGAAGGTCATTTCTACCGACTACATCCTCATTCTCAGATGGTTTTCTACCCAGCCTTCTCTTGTATAACACCAATTAAAAATAAACCTTCAAAAGCAGTGATAGATGGAATAACTGCAGTATACAATACGACCAGCCGCCATCTTTGCTCTTACCTCGTAGGACCAGACACACTGCACGCCGGCAAACCTCCGCACGCAGCGGCCCACCTCAACGTCTTCATGCGTGGTGTACATCTCCTGCAGGCACTGGCCGATGTGAGGAACCATCCGGCGCAGCACCTCGCGGCTCATGATCACGCCGGGGCCACCCATGCAGAAGTTCTCACCGGGCTCCAGCGCCAGCTTGCCCAGCTCGTCGCGGGCGCCCATGCCCGTCTGGCCCAGGAAGAGGGCCTCGCTGCTGTTGAGCGAGCGCAGGAAGCCCTCCAGGCGCTCGCTCTTGATGTACACATCATCGTCGGCCCGCATGAACCACTCATATTGGTCCAGGTAGTGATCGTGCATGTACTTGAGCATCATGAAGGACTTCTTCTGCGGTGGGTAGGAGTCGTCCACGTTGTGCAGCGCCACGATGGGGATGGGGATGGTGGTGTCCGAACCCTCACTGGAGAAGAACTCCACATGGCCCGGGATGGTCTGAGCCCACGTTCTACAGAGAGAGACACAGGCAGAGGTCAGGTACTCTATAGGATGGAGAGTGGGTAAGAGTACTAACACACACACAAACACAAGTCTGTGCCCACGAAGGACATAGATAGATGGTCCCATGTGGTTCAGTTGGTGGAGCATGATGCTTGCAACGCCAGGGTTGTGGGTTCAATTCCCACCAGGGAAAACGTATATATATATATTCACTAGAGGTCGACCGATTAATTAGGGCCGATTTCAAGTTTTCATAACAATCGGAAATCGGTATTTTTGGGCGCCGATTTTTGGAACGGTGGGTTAAATGCCTTGTTCAGGGGCAGAACGACAGATTTTGTCTTGTCCGCTCGGGGGATCCAATCTTGCAACCTTACAGTTAACTTGTCCAACGCAATAACGACCTGCCTCTCTCTCGTTGCACTCCACAAGGAGACTGCCTGTTACACAAATGCAGTAAGCCAAGGTAAGTTGCTAGCTAGCATTAAATGTATCTAATAAAAAACAATCAATCATAATCACTAGTTAACTACACATGGTTGATGATATTACTAGATTATTATTATCTAGCGTGTCCTGTGTTGCATATAATCTGACTGAGCATACAAGTATCTAAGTATCTGACTGAGTGGTGGTAGGCAGAAGCAGACGCGTAAACATTCATTCAAACAGCACTTTCGTGCGTTTTGCCAGCAGCTCTTCGTTGCTGTTTATGACTTCAAACCTATCAACTCCCGAGATGAGGCTGGTGTGGCCGAAGTGAAATGGCTGGCTAGTTAGCACGCGCTAATAGCGTTTCAAACTTCACTCGCTCTGAGCCTTGGGGTGGTTGTTTCCCTTGCTCTGCATGGGTAACGCTACTTCGATGTGGTGGCTGTTGTCGTTGTGTTGCTGGTTCAAGCCCAGGGAGGAGCGAGGAGAGGGACAGAAGCTATACTGTTAGCCTGGCAATACTAAAGTGCCTATAAGAACATCCAATAGTCAAAGGTTAATTAAATACAAATGGTATAGAGGGAAATAGTCCTATTAATAACTACAACCTAAAACGTCTTTCCTGGGAATATTGAAGACTCATGTTAAAAGGAACCATCAGCTTTCATATGTTCTCATGTTCTGAGCAAGGAACTGAAACGTTAGCTTTCTGACATGGCACAAATCACACTTTTACTTTCTTCTCCATCACTTTGTTTTTGCATTATTTAAACCAAATTGAACATGTTTTATTATTTACTTGAGGCTAAATTGATTTTATTGATGTATTATATTAAGTTCGAATATGTGTTAATTCAGTATTGTTGTAATTGTCATTATTACAAATATATATTTTTTATTTATTTATTTAAATCGGCATCGGCTTTTGTGGTCCTCCAATAATCGGTATCAGCGTTGAAAAATCATAATCGGTCGACCTCTAATATTCACTACTGTAAGAGTCTAATAAATGACTAAAATGTCAAAAAGATGGAGGAACGTCATGTAATAACACAGCATAACATGTGTTATAACCTGTATTTACAAGAGGTCCACTGACTTGAGCCCACTGAGCCCACTGACTTGAGCCCACTGACTTGAGCCCACTGACTTGAGCCCACTGACTTGAGCCCACTGACTTGAGCCCACTGATTTGAGCCCACTGATTTGAGCCCTACCCAACTTAGCACCAGTAATGTTTCATTGGGATAAAGAACTGTATTTGAATGGGGAATCTAGTAATTAACTAACAACTGAGACACTGCACTGAAAATAAACTAAATGGGACTTTACTTTGGGTCCAAAATAATGACATGGGAGTGGATGTAAAATACTGTGATAGATATCTCCTTCTCAGGTCTCTAGACATTCATCATGATCGGTCCATTGAAAGGACATTCAAGGGAGACTAAATAAACTACTCTACTAATTAATCTGATTGAACACAGATATACTTGTATGTCTTTGCAGATGTGCAAACACATTTCCCCTGAATTATATTGAATCTTCCACATGACTGGACACATGAAAAGATAGCACTGTTGAGTCTGCAGTCTTCTCGGTCCAACCCATCATTTCATAAAACCTTCAGCTTCACATTCACTGCATTTCAGTCGGGCCGAGATGAAAGACATTTCAAGGCTAATGACATTAACATTCACTCTTTCCAAACAGACATCTCTACATTTAGAGCTATACTAATAGCATCAGTGCTAGTCTACAACGAAACACCTACAGAAACCCCTCACAATTGGAGATATCTTGGATGGAGCCATTGCCTACTCAATCTAATTCAAAACTAGCCTACCAAAGAGCCTACGCAGCTCATCTGATGGTAAACCAAAGAGCCTACGCAGCTCATCTGATGGTAAACCAAAGAGCCTACGCAGCTCATCTGATGGTAAACCAAAGAGCCTACGCAGCTCATCTGATGGTAAACCAAAGAGCCTCAGCTCATCTGATGGTAAACCAAAGAGCCTACGCAGCTCATCTGATGGTAAACCAAAGAGCCTACGCAGCTCATCTGATGGTAAACCAAAGAGCCTACGCAGCTCATCTGATGGTAAACCAAAGAGCCTACGCAGCTCATCTGATGGTAAACCAAAGAGCCTACGCAGCTCATCTGATGGTAAAACCATCACCACAGAATGATACAGCTCAATTGTGAAGAGAATGTGTTCAGAGTTGGCAAAGGCCTGAAAAACTGAACAGAAGAGTTTGCCTATTGAAGTATGATGTTTGTAGGGTAAATGTGGGTGTGAATGTGAATGTTGAGTGCATGTTATAACATAGACCCTGTAACAAAGACTTCTAAATGTCACTTAGGACAAGTTATAGTGACTCTATATCATCTATAATAGTATATCCAACAAGGTTTTGTCTTGCCAACTTATAGGACATGATCTGCCTAAAGTTGAGGTGTTTAATAGCTCACAAGAAAAAGGTCTATCATAATACAGGCCACAGCTGACACTGACAGCGTCGTGAAGAAGGCGCAGCAGCGCCTATTCAACCTCAGGAGGCTGAAGAAATTCGGCTTGTCACCAAAAGCACTCACAAACTTCTACAGATGCACAATCGAGAGCATCCTGGCGGGCTGTATCACCGCCTGGTACGGCAACTGCTCCGCCCTCAACCGTAAGGCTCTCCAGAGGGTAGTGAGGACTGCACAACGCATCACCGGGGGCAAACTACCTGCCCTCCAGGACACCTACACCACCCGTTGTTACAGGAAGGCCATAAAGATCATCAAGGACATCAACCACCCGAACCACTGCCTGTTCACCCCGCTATCATCCAGAAGGCGAGGTCAGTACAGGTGCATCAAAGCTGGGACCGAGAGACTGAAAAACAGCTTCTATCTCAAGGCCATCAGACTGTTAAACAGCCACCACTAACATTGAGTGGCTGCTGCCAACACACTGTCATTGACACTGACCCAACTCCAGTCATTTTAATAATGGGAATTGATGGGAAATGATGTAAATATATCACTAGCCACTTTAAACAATGCTACCTTATATAATGTTACTTACCCTACATTATTCATCTCATATGCATATGTATATACTGTACTCTACATCATCGACTGCATCCTTATGTAACACATGTATCACTAGCCACTTTAACTATGCCACTTTGTTTACTTTGTCTACACACTCATCTCATATGTATATACTGTACTCGATACCATCTACTGTATGCTGCTCTGTACCATCACTCATTCATATATCCTTATGTACATGTTCCTTATCCCCTTACACTGTGTATAAGACAGTAGTTTTGGAATTGTTAGTTAGATTACTTGTTGGTTATTACTGCATTGTCGGAACTAGAAGCACAAGCATTTCGCTACACTCGCATTTAACATCTGCTAACCATGTGTATGTGACAAATAACATTTGATTTGATTTGAGCCATGGCATTGATACACTGTTAAATGGCGACTAGCAACATTTGATTTGATTAGATTAATAACAATTGTGCATAAGACTTAAAGAGTGTAGGCAACATTGTTGAAATTCGGTATCCCTATTTGGCAGAAAACTAGCAACAATATTTATCTTTAAGTGCCTATGTAAAATGTAGGCTGACAATTTCAGAATGAGGAGAGGAATGAGCAGAACTGATGCGTACAGAAACCCTGGGACAGAAAACTAATAGCTGAAAATGGTATCTTGTTAAAGAGAAAAAACAACATTCCTTCCATTTCTACACATAACTTACCTATGTGCCGCGATGGCGCGGTTATTCAGGTACTTCTGGGCAGTCATGACGCCGACGTAAAGGAAATTGTTGGACCTCGGAACTGGCTTCTCCGTCGCCGAAAATCCGTTATCTTGCGGGGGCCATAATATCCCACCGAATTCTCTCCTCAGACCCCCGTTCAACCCGCAACCGGCTGGGTTCGCCTTGCGTTTCTGACCGGATTTCTTCAACTCCGTAGCCTTCGGTAATATGAGTCTGGAAGCCAGGGTGAACCCGACAACCAGCCCCAACAGAACACTAAACCATGCTCTTCGGCTTCGACCTGCCATTCCCCAAAACTTGACCCAACTCCGATTTGCCTCGTAGCCTATTCTCGCTGTTGCCAACACAGCGTCTTTGTAAAGCAATATTGGTTCAATTGTTTCTCCCTCATAAAAAAAAACGGGGTTAACTCGCTCTCATGGTAGGAAAGCCTCTTTCTTCTCCAACCCGCTTTTGGTCCCGATGTAAGCTGGCTGCTGCATACGTAGCAGTCTCCATAAACCCACCACCTGAACGTACACTCCTCTCTTCATGTGGCCCTACTAATCAGCAAGCATTCCGTCGCTATCAATAAATGACAAAAAACTGCGACCTTCAACAAAATGTATGGTTTCTTCTTCGCCCAGAGACGCGTAGCCAACCCATTCTTTCCACTACCTCGCCATTGTGAGAATGTCGAAAACGCTTAGTAGCAACGCGGCTTAACTGTGTGATTTGACCTAGTGGATACTCCGTAGGAGCGCTCTGACTGGCTGGGGTGTGTGATTACGCAGTGGTCTCAGCTTTTTTTCCTTCCAGTATTTGACGTGCAAGTCTGATCACAAGCTGAGAATGCCCTGATGATGAGCCGGTGAAAGTGAAAGACCATGCATGCAGACATGCAAAAAAGTAGAGCAAGCATTGTTGAACCTTGAAATTAAACGTCAGCCGAGTTAATATGCGGCACTGATAGTGAAATGAAAAAGCAATTTGAGACATAACCGACTAGGCCAACCACAAAATGCTCTAGAACTCAATTAATGTAAATGGTGTGCAGAAAATTAACATAAGGTTTATAATGATTGTATAAAATTCTTATCAATTTAAGAGCAAGACTACAACTATGACAGCCAGTGAGATCTTACCCAATACAGTTTAGAAACTATGTACCTATACCGTTATGATTGTGGCTTCATTTACATTACACTGCCGCCATCTAGTGGGCAACATGGAGTTGGCAGGTGTATGATTACGCTACTGGAAGCATTTCATTAGCTATTGTGTGTCGTCAGTCAGCCTCCCCATCAAACATCACAGATAGGTAGACAACTTATCTATAATATCTTTATTGTGATAAAAAGGTGCAGGTCAGTTTATTTCTCAGTAACTAAAATTGCTTGATGATCATTGATATTCCAATAAATAACATGATGACTAACGGTTACATCTGATTTATGTAATTGTATAAAAAGCAGTACGGTGCACAGCACTACTAAAGCCATCTGGCTAGCATCTACTCTCGCAACATGAAGCCTTGGTAGGCAGCGCACATTTGAAAGTTTACACAGATGCCAACCCCAAAATAAGACAAGAAAACACACACACAGTTACACTGAAAGTCATCAGCCAAACCCACTGGCACAGGTGCCATTTACAGGAATAGCATCATTAGAAACTGTCGTACTCAGAAGTCCTTCTCAGGTGTCCTGAAATAAGATGATTCAATAAGCCAGAATTTGAATGTGGAAACAAGACAATCGTTTTCAACCACTGGTTAGTTTGAAGTTGTCCAAAGGCATTAAAACATAAAGGATCCATCGTTATCATGTGGCAACACATTGTATTTTTTGACAATGCTAATATTACTGAGGCAACATGATCTAAAACAGACAGTTGTGAAACCAATCCCTAAACCCAAACACAGAGAGTTACAAATAACAGATTGATTTAGATCAATAACTAAGAGGGCTTTGAGATTGCTGGCAGCTTCCTTCAGTGGGTCAGTGTGTGACTCGAATGGGTCAAATATCAGAGTTCACAGGTCACCTCAGAGTAGACACAAGTCACACCTAGCCACAGATACAGGGTCAGATATTTCTTCCATCCTCCTAATAGTTCATGTTAGGAACGATAGTAGGGTATTCTGATCCTAGATCCGGGTTAAGGGGGAGATGTCTACCTTGAGCCTGTGGCTCTGACTTCCTTTAACCTCATCCGCCGCCAGCTGACGGCCCTCTCCTTCCTGGTCTCCACGCACAGGATCCACCTCCCTCTCCGCTCAGGGGATTAAAGCCTGAAATACACACAGCAGGGCAGAATGTAGGTTACTGGAACAGAGAGGAGATGGAGGACGCCAGAGTCAACTACCTACTACTTATTCCTTAAAGGAGCAACATCACAGTTTAGCCATCTTTTTTTAAAGACATTGTTTGGATACACACCACCCCCCCCAGAGGTACTGCTTCTTACCGGATCCTAATCCAAAAAACATCAGTTGCAAGGATGGACATTTTGTATCGCTAACGTTTTTGAAATACAAAATATTAGCAATCATAATACAGACAGATGTACATAACTAGCAAGACCAACTAGTTGCAGTACAAAGGTGCGATGCGCAGTGTTCAATTGTTTTTCTTTTGTGGATTTCATTCCTTCGTTACTACTGGTATGTACTTTATATTTGTCACCATTTGCAGGTGTAAATGTTAAATGTATAACATTTGAATAGGTTTCAGTAAGAATAGCAGAGCTTTTAATTTACAGTAAGATTAGTGCCTTGCATGACTATGGAAGTGGCTCATCATTGCATGGAGGCAGAAACGGATCTAGTAGGATTCAGAACCTGCTTAATTACTAACAGTGAGCATGATGTCTTACGTTTTATTATTGGGTCACAAGGGATATACAATCATAAAAATGTAATTACACTTAACCCCCTTTTTGTGTTGCTTACACACCCTCCCAGCCATTACAAACATACCTCTGGAAGCCCCCAATTACAATACTGCTCTCATCATCAAATATGTCAACATACCACTGCTCCGTAGGGGCTTCTTGTCAGTCTTTGGTTTCAACACTGTAGTCGATGTGCTGGCCTCTTCAGTGTTCTGAAATGTTACATCATAATAATAATTATGAGCTAGTTTCATGTACAGACAAGAAACCTCATTTGTTCATGGGTTTCATGTAATCACTACGACTTATGTAATATGTCTGAGACAGGAGTTTCTTCATGGTCAGGATGGACATGGTCAGGAAAAACTCTAGATGCTAATCACGACTTATCACAGCCTAGAGATTTTTCTGACCTTGTGACCTGCCCGTAAAAAACTCCTGACTCTGCCATAATATCTACCAAATGATGCATTTACTTTGCATTTTATGTATGGTGGTCCTGTATGAATCAGTTGGTAGAGCACGGTGCTTGCAATGCCAGGGCTGTGTTCGATTCCCAGGCCCACACATATGTGAAATGCATGCAAGTCGCTTTGGATAAAAGAGTCTGCTAAATGGCATATGGTATGTAGGCCTATGATAGAGAAGGCAGCTTACCTGGGCTGTCTTTGCTTTTCCTCTGTAACTCCTCCCCTCTTTCATGCTGTCATACATCTCAATTTTCTGTTGTCTCTTCTCCTCCTCCAGCTATCAGACAAAAGACAAGTACCAAAAAGTCTTCAAGATCAGATTTGGCAGGGACAATGGGCAAACTTGGTTATGGTGCCTGGGGTTTCAGATCGGTGTTAAAGGCCCAGTTCAGTCAAAAACGTGACTTTCCTGTGCTTTACATATTTATTTTCACACTATGAGGTTAGAATAATACTGTGAAAACAATGATAATGTGTGAGAGCTGTTTGAAAAGACAAAAAATTAATAAAATTTCCGCCTGTTTTGGTGGGATGGCGTTTTAGCCTGTCTGGTGACATCACCAGGCGTTAAATTAGTTAATAGGCCAATAAGAAAGAGTTCCTAACCTCTATCAATAACAGATAGTTTCCCCCTCCCAACTCAGACAGTCCTAGCAAAAGTCTTACTTGAGAAATTACACTTTGCTAAAAAGCCATGGTCCATGCACGGTCCGTCCCATGGTCCATGCACGGTCCGTCCCATGGTCCATGCACGGTCCGTCCCATGGTCCATGCACGGTCCGTCCATGGTCCATGCACGGTCCGTCCCATGGTCCATGGTCCACGTACGGTCCGTCCCATGGTCCATGTACGGTCCGTCCCATGGTCCATGTACGGTCCGTTCCATGGTCCATGTACGGTCCGTCCCATGGTCCATGTACGGTCCGTTCCATGGTCTATGTACGGTCCGTCCATGGTCTATGTATGGTTCATTTATGTGAAAGGTGTCACTTTATACCTGCTGTTGTTTCAGCCTGAAGAGGGCCGCCTTGGCATCCAGCTCCTCCTGCATTCTTCTCCTGGACGCCTCCAGTGCCTCTTGTCTCCTCACTACTGCATTGGGATCTGCCAGATAAAAAAAAAAAAAAGATTGGATGATATTACTGACTCCATTAATTCCATGGCATTCAGAGATTCCGTTCCTGATGTGTCAGACGCCTGGATGGAATGAGAGCTGGCTCTAGCCTGTGAGTGCCAGTTGGTTTCTGCCTCAGCAAGGTTGTCATTGTCTTGAGAATATGTGGCATTGTTGGAGCTGCAACAAGAATGCTCATGTCCTAGGTGTGTGTGTGTGTGTGCGCGTGTCTGCATAAGAGACTAAATGTACTTGTCAAACTCAGTGACTTCCTTGGTTAAATAAAAAACTATTGGTCACAGCCACTCACCTTGCACTGCTCCAGACGCCGAGCTGCTCTGTCCCTGGCTGACTCTCCTCTTGCTCAGGTGCTGGACCACCAGGTAGACCCCCACACACATGAACAACAGATACCATCCATATTCTGCCACCAATGGTCCAACTGTGGACAGGAAGGGAAATGATGTTGAGGTCTCAACTTACTATTGAGTGTAAAAACAGTAGAATACATCAGGTGCAATTTTGTGCATCAGTATCTTTTCTCTTTTAGCCATGACAGCTAACAATTTTTAGTTTAAGCCATCTATCGAAACAAGTAGTAATCCTGGCCGAATACGGACCGGGCATGAAGGGAACGTGCCCAGGGGCCCTGACCTACAGGGGGCCCCTATTGATTTTGTTAGTCATGCACACTCATATTATATTAACATGGCATAATTCATTACAAAATGTGTATAATTTCAGGGGGAAAATGTTGATCCACTCCACGGCAAAATGGGTAGAAATTGCAGGAAATAAGCTGTGAAACTGCTAAAATACAGGGTAATTAATGTGATGTCAGCAATAACACAAATGTCATTCTCCAACAATTATTTTATTATTCCACTTCTTCCCAATGTTGCCAGTGTAATCACAGATTCAAAATCTGATATGACTACTTGGGTCTTGAAAATAAATTGTACAAGGCTATGTATTTTTGCAGCCATTAATGGACAGTCTTGAATAGATCATACAAAAAAAGCATTGCTATGAAATGTTCCAGGAATCAAATACATGTCACATTCTGGTATGGTGCACATGCTAGGCAGAGATGGTAGGGGGACTCAACTCAAACACATATTTTGTCTACATAGAGTAAGATGATGGCCAGAACCCATATTGATATTTATTAGATGTTTCCTTGAAGGTTGGGTGATTGAAGCAGGAGAAATGAAGCAGGAATTTATTCTAGACCTATTTTAAAGAGAATTCACCCAAATGACAAAATACTGAAAACGTTGTGTGTCCTTACCTTGAAGGCAGTCTATGGACAAGGAGACTACAATCTAGGATTTAGTTACCCACTGCCATCAACATTAGAATTTCCTGTGCAAAGCTTTGGTGTAGTGATAACACTCCCGTATATTCCACCTGAGAACAGGGATCAATCCCTGCTTCCAATCTCCTGCTTCCCAACCTCTCCACCGTCTCACATTTGCCTGTCTCCCCATCTTATTACTGTCTGAAGTGTCAAAAAGTTTTTTAAATTAGCATACTTTACATTTCAGCCACCCAAAATCGTCGTAAAATGTTGTGTTCATTCAATTTTCTAAGCATCCTGATTCCTGAATACACCAGACCGGTGTTATTTGTTACCCTGGTCATGGGCCTAAACCATGTCAAAATACGTAGAATTGCAGGAAAGAGCTTTAAAACAGTAAAATGTTCTCCCATATAAGAGTGTGCCAGGGGAAATGAAATTCACATAG
The DNA here is from genome assembly GCF_021184085.1 of Oncorhynchus gorbuscha. NCBI lineage: Eukaryota > Metazoa > Chordata > Actinopteri > Salmoniformes > Salmonidae > Oncorhynchus > Oncorhynchus gorbuscha. The sequence continues at coordinate 223,657 of NW_025745875.1, read as the reverse complement.
CTTGGAGTTATATTTGCTTTCTTCAAAAGTTGGTAGCCCTGTCAATGAATGAGGCGTCTCTGTATCTAGTTATTTTGCTAGCGAGCTACTGTAGCTAGCCATCTTAGCCTACACTAGCTAAACTAGCTACAACCACTGCTATAACGTTAGCTAGCTGCATTATAAGCTTTAGTCTTTGAAGGATATCTAGCCAGGCCAGCTAGGCTTGGTAAACAAGCCAGAAAACTGACAGATGTGCAGCTGATATTAGCTAGCCAATTTACCAGTTTGTTGCAGGAAACTTAAATCCTGGTTTCCAACGGGTGTCTTCTGTATTTCTGGTCCACCTTCGTCCTCAATGGTAACATCGTCATCCATTTCTAAACGTATTGGTGACTCTATAGTCCTCTAATTATGCGTTTCAATGTCACCACAGCTCCAACGAGCTACTTTTCCATGCTTCGTGAGTTGACAAAAAGTGCTATTTCCTGGTATATGTGTTATTAACACCACCCCAGTAAAGATGACGTGGAAGCCTCTCGTGCTTCTGAGCAAGACACCAGCCACCCACGAGGTGTCAGCAGAGTCCAATAAATGTATCCTAGCAAGCGGAACTAGATGTCAATACACACTTAGTCCTTTCAAAAATGCTACACTTATCAGTCATGCCGCTTTTCATTCTATAAATTGGAAGGTAAAAAAATTAAGCATAGACGTTGGGCTAGTAACCAAGAAGGTTACAAGTTCAAACCCCCGAGCTGACAAGGTCGTTCTGCCCCTGAACAGGCAGTTAACCCACTTGTCATTGAAAATAAGAATTTGTTCTTAACTGACTTGCCAAGTTAAATATAGGTAAAATAAAAAAAAATGGAATCAACTGTTTGTTATGTTGCGGCAATATGTTTCATTGTCAAATAAGATATTTTTTCACAAAAACATAAGCGACACGTCTCACCCTTCAGTGAATATGCTGTCTATCTCTACAGCAGCCTACAGATTTGTTCATTCTTTGAAGGCCAGCAGCAATGGCAGAAGCATACTCGTTCTCTCTGCTTGTTGAGCTAGGAAACCATGATGTCCCCAAAGTACAAAACAAGTTGATCAAATATTTCCAGAGTAAAAAGTCCAACGGTGGTGATTGTCTAGTTGAAGTCTCAAATGGACAAAGAGCAGTTGTGCGGTTCCGGACAGAGGAGGGTAAGTTTTATCAAAGTTCACTTGTTTTTCCACAAATTATACAGGTTAATGTGCATATTGAAATCAAAGGCATAAGGTTGTTTGTAAGGTACACTATTATGAAATAACAACCCTCATTTATTTTCATTGTCCTAATGGAAGGGTCAAATGTAAACTAAAGATGTGAAGCCACTTTCAGACATTTCACATTGAAAAACACATGATTTTGTAAAATTGTACTTTTGTTTTTTCACATATAAAGATTGAAGCGTCAACTTCACATCCCATGTTAAATCGAAAGGACATTTAAGTTATGCAATTAACACATTTGGAGCCACGTGGTTTTCTGAAACGTATTTTCTGTACATCATTTAAATGGGAAAATATATTTGGTTTTGAATATGTTTTCTGTAAATTATTGTAGGCTATTCCTATGATAATTGGGTCGGTCCACCAATTGAGTACCTTTTGGGCAGTTTAATTTGGTCCTCAATTTTTTTTTTCACACTTTCACATTGTCATAAAGAGCACATGTTCAACTAAAAGAAAAAACATGATTTCCCCACAAGAAAAAACTACTCCTTATTATGTGTCAAATAAAGTAACAGGGTAGACGATTTAATCTTAAAAACAGCCATGAATTCCCTTGTGACAGAAGGAATGGATGCTTGTTATGTGCACAGAGAGGGGCAATTGAAATCAAGCTTGACAAAAAAATGTACGTTAAAACATTTATATCCTGTCTATCAATGGGTAACAGTGTTGACGTGTTCTGCTCGACCGGCTATTTTTTTCTACCACAAAACATCCAGCTCACCTGCTTCCTGTTTCTGGCCATTTTGAGCCTGTAATCGAACCCACAAATGCTGATGCTCCAGATACTCAACTAGTCTAAAGAAGGGCAGTTTTATTGCTTCTTTAATCAGTACAACAGTTTTTAGTGGTGCTAACATAATTGCAAAAGGGTTTTCTAATGACCAACTAGCCTTTTAAAATGAAAAACTTGTATTAGCTAACACAACGTGGCATTGGAACACAGGAGTGATGGTTGCTGATAATGGGCCTCTGTACGCCTATGTAGATATTCCATTTTAAAAAATCTGCCGTTTCTAGCTACAATAGTAATTTAGTTATTTTAATGGACAAAAAATGTGCTTTTCTTTCAAAACTATTCATTTCTAAGTGACCCCAAACTTTTGAACGGTAGCGTATATATGATGGGATGTAAAGACCTTATGGACAGTGTATGGATAGAATGTGGTATATCTGAAGAATACGTAGGATAGAATAGTATTTGTACAGCTATTGGATAGGCCTTGACTAGAATATAGTATATTCATATGAAGTAGGTAGAATAGTATGCAGCATTATTAATGTGACCAGTGTTCCATGTCTATGCACATAGGGCAACAGCCTATGGGGTGCAGGTTTGAGTAACCGGATGGTAGACAGCTATTCAGTGTCGAAAGTTGTCTCAATGGTGCATAAAATCAAATCAAATCTGTAAACATTTGTTTAAGTCTTAGGGGCCAGTATTATTCCAACCTCATAGCGTGGAAATGTATATAAAACACAGGTAATTCATGTTTTTCACTGCACTGGGCCTTTAAACAAGCACTATTTCTCCATTCATCACTCAAATACAGCAGAGTAACCTGAGCTCTGGGCAGCTGAATGACTAGGCTAGGGCAGAGACTGTATGTAATGTAGAGAATCCCTCACAAGCTTCAGACTGTTTGCCAACAGGAAGAGGCTTCCAGAGAATTCTGAATAGCAGCCACAGTTTCTTCTAGTGAAGCTAGTCAGGAATAAAGTGAAAGTTGAAAGATTTCATCACACCCTGCAGTAAACATCTATGTCTACTTTTTCTTACTTTCTGCCCCCAATGTTCTTACTAGGGTAACTTTGATGTATCCAGAGTCCATGTCACCACAAATTGAGGCTGTTGGGGGCAAGGGGGGGGGGGGGACAACACTGATTGACAATAAATTTCACATGCTGTTGTGCAAATGGAATAGACAACAGCTGGAAATTATAGGCAATTAGCAAGACACCCCAAATAAAGGAGTGGTTCTGCAGGTGGTGACCACAGACCACTTCTCGGGTTCCTATGCTTCCTGGCTGATGCTTTGGTCACTTTTGAATGCTGGCGGTGCTTTCACTCTAGTGGTAGCATGAGACGAAGTCTACAACCCACACAAGTGGCTCAGCTAGTGCAGCTCATCCAGGATGGCACATCAATGCGAGCTGTTGCAAAAAGGTTTGCTGTGTCTGTCAGCGTAGTGTCCATAGCATGGAGGCGCTACTAGGAGACAGGCCAGTACATCAGGAGACGTGGAGGAGACCGTAGGAGGGCAACAATCCAGCAGCAGGACCGCTTCCTCCACCTTTGTGCAAGGAAGAGCAGGAGGAGCACTGCCAGAGCCCTGCAAAATTATCTCCAGCAGGCCACAAATGTGCATGCGTCTGCTCAAACGGTCAGAAACAGACTCCATGAGGGTGGTATGAGGGCCCGACGTCCACAGGTGGGGGTTGTGCTTACAGCCCAACACCGTGCAGGACGTTTGGCATTTGCCAGAGAACACCAAGATTGGCAAATTCACCACTGGCGCCCTGTGCTCTTCACAGATGAAAGCAGGTTCACACTGAGCACATGTGACAGACGTGACAGAGTCTGGAGACGCCGTGGAGAACGTTCGGCTGCCTGCAACATCCTCCAGCATGACCGGTTTGGCGGTGGGTCAGTCATGGTGTGGGGTGGCATTTCTTTGGGGGCCGCACAGCCCTCAATGTGCTCGCCTGAGGTAGCATGACTGCCATTAGGTACCGAGATGAGATCCTCAGACGCCTTATGAGACCATATGCTGGTGCATTTGGCCCTGGGTTCCTCCTAATGCAAGACAATGCTATACCTCATATGGCTGGAGTGTGTCAGCAGTTCCTGCAAGAGGAAGGCATTGATGCTATGGACTGGCCCGCCCGTTCCCCAGACCTGAATCCAATTGAGCACATCTGGAACATCATGTCTCGCTCCATCCACCAACGCCACGTTGCACCATAGACTGTCCAGGAGTTGGCGGATGCTTTAGTCCAGGTCTGGGAGATCCCTCAGGAAACCATCCGCCACCTCATCAGGAGCATGCCCAGGCGTTGTAGGGAGGTCATACAGGCACGTGGAGGCCACACACACTACTGAGCCTAATTTTGACTTGTTTTAAGGACATTACATCAGTTGGATTAGCCTGTAGTGTGGTTTTCCACTTTAATTTTGAGTGTGACTCCAAATCCAGACCTCCATGGGTTGATAAATTTGATTTCCATTGATAATTTGTGTGTGATTTTGTTGTCAGAACATTCAACTATGTAAAGAAAAAAGTATTTAATAAGAATATTTCATTCATTCAGATCTAGGATGTGTTATTTTAGTGTTCATTTTATTTTTTTGAGCAGTGTATATATACAGTGGGGAGAACAAGTATTTGATACACTGCCGATTTTGCAGGTTTTCCTACTTACAAAGCATGTAGAGGTCTATAATTTTTTATTCATAGGTACACTTCAACTGTGAGAGACGGAATCTAAAACAAAAATCCAAAAATTCCACGTCCACTTTGTTTGAATGTCTAAAACATCACCAGAACATCTAAATTCACAAAAATATTGAATCACATTCCCAGACAGCACAGATTATGTAAAATGCTGGGCTAAAAGGCTATTTAAATGGAGATTCTCCATTGAGCATGCTTTTTTTAGTCCAGGACTAGGCTTAATAATCTCTATCCAGGAATCCAGCCCTTAGTGTTTTCACTTGAACAGTAAATCATCAGGTTTTGTGAAAGTTCACTTCAAGAAAGTAATAACCTTTGGCAGTTCTCAGAGAAGACAATTCTTACAAAGTGGGTCATAATTCATGGTGTTTGCCTTGTTGCATGCATATATTTGGATTATAAAGCCTTTCGGTTAATGAATAGTGAATATGCCTGTTCTGATAAATCTTGTGATAATGCTTCTTTCTGTTGGTCTAAAATAAATGTAAAAATAAAGCTAAAATAAATATATTGCATTAACATGCTGTTTTCCCCCATTTTTAAATGTGTTGAGTCCTGGCAAAGGCGGGGATCATTTACTGTGGACTGACGTGAACTACTGTTATTGTACATTCAACTTAAAGAAATGTTTGCACCTGAAATAATTTTGGTGTGGCACAGCAATACTAATGCAATCAAGACATCTTAGATTTGGTATTATTTTGATTTAAGGCGAAAATGTAAAAACTAGGCAAGGGCAGTGAATAATTTCACAACTTGTAAAAGTTGACTATATTTGGTTCAGGAAAATTGCAACCAACAATGGCAAATGTATTGCGCCTTTGAACTTTGGTGTGAATCACTTCAACATTTCAGACCCTGAGAGGAATGAGTATAGAAATAGATACTGTAGAAAGAGACTGATTCTGTGTCTCTCCAGTCTGGTTGAAAAGCTTCATAGTGTCTGTATCCTCTGCAGTTTTTTAATGAGGACGTCTCTCACACAGTCATGCCATCATTACTGTTGTTGGGTGAGGAGTAAAGGTCTCTCCTCTAAATCACGCATCAAGCTCATTCCACAGAGGGCTGAGTGTCTGTGGGTTTTCTCTCTCTGTGTCCCATACCTGTGGGACAGAGAGAGATCCCAGAGAGAAGAGAGGCAGGTAGCTTAGTAAACTGATACAGTTTAGTATGTTCATTATCTTTGTAAAAGATTACATCCACACGCACAATTACCTCTGCACATGTATTGCCGCGTTTCGGTCAGTAACCAGCAAGACAAGACAGACAACAGAAATGTTGACAACACTCATCAGCAATGATGTCACGGTAAGTCTATAACACCTGTTTTATTTGAATGTACCTATACTGTAGATCCTGTGTGCATGAGTCATCTTTTAGGATGAACTGAACTGTTATGGGGATGTTATTCCCAGCATCACAAACAAGAGAGACAGACAGCATGGCAATGTGCATGTTAATGTTCATCTTCACATCACAACATATTCCACTATCAGTGTCCCACACACATTCATTCATTCACTCCACACAGTTTTTTTTAAAGTATCAAAATCCCTTAAATGTGGGTCCCACCCTTCCTTATCCTTCAAGATTAAATCATTTATTTCACTTTGATGCTGACCTAGCAGGTTGCTGGATACCCCCTGGATACCCCCTCAGAACCCATGCCCATTATTTAACTACTCCTTTAAAAGACAATAACAATTGCAGAGCTAAGGCACCAGTCTGTTTATAACACATAAAAGGATGACCACGCCATCAGAGGATTAGAGAGGGAAGAAATGGAGACGGGTCCCAATTATAGCAAAGATGGGGATGAGTTGCCCTGCTTACCGTCCTTTAGGCGAGGTGAAGCTGAGAAAAATCTATTAGTAACCTACCTGTGGGTACATAACACACTAAATGGGATTATCATTGTATATGAACTGAGGATATCTAATTGTAATTCAGAAACATGTTATGCCTAGGTGACTTTCAAATAAGTTGCCTTAACTGAGAAACCAAGAGATCACTGCACTCACTTATTGATATGTGTGTGGCTCAGTTGGTAGAGCATGGCACTAGCAACACCTGGGTTGTGGGTTTGATTCTCATGGGGGGCCTGTAGGAAGCAATGTGAAAATATAGGTACTCATTACTGTAAGTTCCTTTGGATAAGAGCATCTGCTAAATGACTAAAATTCAACCAAATGAAGAGATGTAGTTTAACCGTGCAATCTCAATAATCATCTCGCCTCTTCCTCTCTGATAATACCAGTTGGATAACACCCAAACTGACCTGTGGGTGGCAGCAATAAGCCGGAAAGCATCTAGTCCGCCAGAAAGTTACAAGAAGATCCGGGATCCTTGGGACATCCCTACCCCATTAAAGATTACATTTGAAATGTTTAGGGTAAGGGTAGGGGTTAAGTTTAGGGTAGGGAAGTCCCAAGGATTCCAGATCTCACTGACTGAAGAAAAAGGGGCAATAGAGATGTGCAGCTATCTCGGTCTGGTGAAACCCTTATCAAGTGAATAAGGTTCTGGGAAGCTTCTAGACAAATACATAGTCACCCCCGTGAGATCCTGACAGTTGTCTTTGAATGATAATCAGTCATCATCAGACGCACTTATTGAACCTATTAAGATCTCAGCGCTAGAGCGCGCTCGATGAAATTTGACCAGTTATTCGTTTACACCGAGTTGCATTGTGGGAGTAGTCTTACTTCCGGGCGGCAGCGTGTTGAAAAAGCATTGTACGGACTGAATTTTTTTTTTAAATCAAGAAACTCGCTTATTAACATTTTTTGCTTTCCCAGTTAGCCGTCGATATGGTGAAATTATCGGCAGAGCTAATTGAGCAGGCTGCTCAATACACAAACCCCGTGCGCGACAGAGAGCTGGATCTGCGAGGTAAATAAACCTGCGCATTTCATGCTAGCTAGCTAGAAAAGCTAACTCTGGTTGGCTAGGCCTTCGCACTGTAATAACTGATGGATAGTGATTGCTAACTGCTAGCTACACCACCAAAACTGTCTGGCTAACCTTATGCTGGTATGCTCTGCTCTCATTTAGGTTACAAAATTCCTGTACTTGAAAACCTTGGGGCTACACTTGACCAGTTTGATACAATCGATTTCTCTGACAATGAAATCAGAAAACTGGACGGCTTCCCTTTGCTCAAGAGGCTCAAAACGTTGCTCATGAACAACAACAGAATATGGTAATTTTCGCAACAATTGTGTTGTCTAGGATTGCTAGATTTCGTTTTAAGGTTAGCTTCCTAGCTAGCTATCACTGTGTTTTGTGTGCAACCCCACAGTCGTGTTGGTGAAAACCTTGAACAGGCATTGCCGAGTATGAGGGAGCTGATCCTCACAAGCAACAACATCCAGGAATTGGTGAGTTATCATACATCCCATCAGTGAATGGGTCAAGGCCTTATCTGATCAGATCTTTTCAAATAATTACTGATTGGGAGCATTTTACTCATGCATGTTGTTGATTGGAAAAATCTGACCTGTGCTGTTATTTAGCAATATTTGTGACATGAGTGTGTTCCTGTGTTCAATTACAGCGGTTGAACCATCGATTTATTTTTAATGTGTTGGCATGTTTTTAAATGTCCTTTTACCTCCAGGGTGATTTGGATCCGCTAGCCTCAGTGAAGACATTGACCCTTCTCAGGTATCTCATGATCAATACTTGCCTCTACTACAACACCTAGTTAAGTCAGATTCATGCATTAGGTTGCTATCAATTTCACTGTAAATTGCAGGACAAGATGAGTTGCTATATTTGTGCACCTAAATCCTGTGTTTTGTGAGTCAATATCGTAATCTCTGATTTTTTGACATCTCATCAGTCTCCTAAGGAATCCAGTGACCAACAAGAAACACTACAGGCTCTATGTCATCAACAAAATTCCCCAGATTCACGTGCTTGACTTCCAGAAGGTCAAGTTAAAGGTAATTGCATGCCATCGTTCAGAATCTAAATATAGAAAAGCGCTGTCATTACCATGTCCAAAGGGTGGTCATCGTTAACACAGGTCAGGTTGTATGAAACAACGTTGTTTTTTGTAATGATGTAGGCCTTTAGTCAGGGCAAACAATCACATACCGTTGGACTTGGCCTACGAAGGCCCTAGTTTTTCATCTTTGCAGTGCAATGATAAAGAAGCCTGCAGAATAGGAAATGTATAGGAGAGCTCTGTCTTCCATACAGAGTGCTGTATTTGTAAGTTTTTCCCAAACCTCTGTCCATCCTTCTCGTGAAGGTGTCGTTGTCTGATTGGAAAAGCTCTCACTTTAACTGTGATGTATTACCATAGGAGCGTCAGGAGGCGGAGAAAATGTTCAAGGGCAAACGAGGTGCTCAGCTTGCAAAGGATATTGCCAAGCGGACCAAAACGTAAGATGAAAGTCCCTGTCGGACGGCAGCTCCTTAGAATCACTGGACACTGGCTGGTGGGGGTGTCGGACAATCATCGGAACACTCTAGAATTGGACTATCTGCACCACCGATCACTCTTGTAGATGGGGTGTTGCGTAGCAACTGGAGTATCTAAATATGTGTTGACCCAACTACTGTAAACACCCCCCATGCAACAGTGTTTCTTAGGAGCGCCGTCTCAATGGCATTTCCTGTCGTATCAGTTTATTTGACTCAATAAGAAAAGATACTACACCTGAGATACTACACTGGTTGAGAGGCTAGAGAAGCACCCATCCCCTCCATGTTTTCTCTAACTCTGCTGGTGTGTGTTCTCAGGTTCACCCCCGGAGCTGCTGTGCAGCAGCCTGAGAAGAAGAAGATGGGACCGTCTCCCGCTGACGTGGAAGCGATCAAGGCACTTCATAATTTATTTATACATTTTATTTAGCGCCAGAAAATGTACACTCACTGTGTAGTTTGTTCCTTTTGGTGAGCTTTCATTCCACAGATTGTGTGTTCAAACTCATTGCAACACATGGATTAGACCTACGTCATTGTTTTCAGACAGTGACACACTATGGCGTGGACAGCTCAGTTTCTATACCACTATTCCATTGACCTAATGTAATGTTCACAATTTTAATAGTCAATTTATGGTCTGCTAAACAAATGAATGTAACAGGACTGGCAATCTACTCTAATGGTTCTTTCAAAAAGAGTCTGTTCATCAAAACCGAAATGCCCATCTAATGTAATCGTTCTGTATGTATGAACTAATACATTTGTTCTGTGCCCTACCCAGAATGCAATAGCTAACGCCTCGTCTCTGGCCGAGGTGGAAAGGTTGAAGGGGATGCTGCAGGCTGGTCAGATCCCCGGACGGGAGGTCAGACAAGGTGTGTACAGGCAACTAGATCTTCTCCATATGACATGTCCAAGGCATGTACTGTGTCTGTCATGTCCTGCGTTGTCTGAGTATTTAAATGAGCCATTGATGGACAAAGTAAAGAGCATTATGGGGCAGAGGGGTTTGCATATATGGTTCTTTGACTGGTTCCGGACTTTATTTCTCTTGTGTTGCAGTCCCCCCGGAAATGGTGGAGGTGGAAGAGGAAGAGGAGGAGAACGGGGTTTCACATATGCAACGAGAGATACAGACAGAGGAAGGAAATGGAGTGGAGGAGATGGAAGAGGATGTGGTGGAGGAGGTACAGGGAAAGGTGGAGGTGGTACAGGGAAAGGAGGTGGAGGAGGTAGAAAAGGGAGAAGTGGAGGAGAAAGAAGAGGGGGAGGAGGGTGAAAAACAAGAGTCTGAGGAAGATGAGTCTGAGGACGATGATATGGATGAAGATTCACCGGTTAACGGATCATGATCGTTTTATGCAGATCTCAAGTCTTGCTTGATTTGTAAGTTTATATTTGTTGAGCATGTAATGCCATTTTTGTTATTTTGAGAAATGAAAATACAATAAACATTTTTTTACAAAACAATGCAATCAATGCTTACTGATCCAGAATAAACTGATGTCTATACAGTCTTTATCTAATACAGGCATACATTTGTTAATACATTTCCAGATTTTATTTCACTTTAAAATGGTGTGGTATATTTTATTGATCAGTGGATTTTTTTAAATATCAGACTTATTGCACACAGTGAGTCCATGCAACTTATGTGACTTAAACACATTTTTACTCCTGAACGTATTATTTAGGCTTGCAATAACAAAGGGATTGAATACTTGACACACAACATTTCAGCTTTAAATGTTTAATTTGTAAAAACATAATTCGACATCAACAGTAAGATTGTGCCGGCAGATGGTCGCCCCGCTTCAGGTCCTTAGGAAACGGCAGTAATTTGTTTTTTTTTGTTGTATTTCTTACATTCTTTGCCCAGAAAATCTGCCATCACTGACAGTGGCTGCTGCCAACATACAGACAAATCTGCCATCACTGACAGTGGCTGCTGCCAACATACAGACAAATCTGCCATCACTGACAGTGGCTGCTGCCAACATACAGACAAATCTGCCATCACTGACAGTGGCTGCTGCCAACATACAGACAAATCTGCCATCACTGACAGTGGCTGCTGCCAACATACAGACAAATCTGCCATCACTGACAGTGGCTGCTGCCAACATACAGACAAATCTGCCATCACTGACACTGACAAATCTGCCATCACTGACAGTGGCTGCTGCCAACATACAGACAAATCTGCCATCACTGACAGTGGCTGGCTACAGACAAATCTGCCATCACTGACATGGCTGCTGCCAACATACAGACAAATCTGCCATCACTGACAGTGGCTGCTGCCAACATACAGACAAATCTGCCATCACTGACAGTGGCTGCTGCCAACATACAGACAAATCTGCCATCATCACTGACTGGCTGCTGCCAATCACTGACAGTGGCTGCTGCCACATACATCTGCCATCACTGACAGTGGCTGCTGCCAACATACAGACAAATCTGCCATCACTGACAGTGGCTGCTGCCAACATACAGACAAATCTGCCATCACTGACAGTGGCTGCTGCCAACATACAGACAAATCTGCCATCACTGACAGTGGCTGCTGCCAACATACAGACAAATCTGCCATCACTGACAGTGGCTGCTGCCAACATACAGACAAATCTGCCATCTGACCTGCTGCCATCATCACTGACAGTGGCTGCTGCCAACATACAGACAAATCTGCCATCACTGACAGTGGCTGCTGCCAACATACAGACAAATCTGCCATCACTGACAGTGGCTGCTGCCAACATACAGACAAATCTGCCATCACTGACAGTGGCTGCTGCCAACATACAGACAAATCTGCCATCACTGACAGTGGCTGCTGCCAACATACAGACAAATCTGCCATCACTGACAGTGGCTGCTGCCAACATACAGACAAATCTGACAAATCTGCCATCATCTGACAGTGGCTGCTGCCAACATACAGACAAATCTGCCATCACTGACATACAGTGGCTGCTGCCAACATACAGACAAATCTGCCATCACTGACAGTGGCTGCTGCCAACATACAGACAAATCTGCCATCACTGACAGTGGCTGCTGCCAACATACAGACAAATCTGCCATCACTGACAGTGGCTGCTGCCAACATACAGACAAATCTGCCATCACTGACAGTGGCTGCTGCCAACATACAGACAAATCTGCCATCACTGACAGTGGCTGCTGCCAACATACAGACAAATCTGCCATCACTGACAGTGGCTGCTGCCAACATACAGACAAATCTGCCATCACTGACAGTGGCTGCTGCCAACATACAGACAAATCTGCCATCACTGACAGTGGCTGCTGCCAACATACAGACAAATCTGACATCACTGACAGTGGCTGCTGCCAACAACAGACAAATCTGACATCATCTGGCTGCTGCCACATCAACATCACTGACAGTGGCTGCTGCCAACATACAGACAAATCTGCCATCACTGACAGTGGCTGCTGCCAACATACAGACAAATCTGCCATCACTGACAGTGGCTGCTGCCAACATACAGACAAATCTGCCATCACTGACAGTGGCTGCTGCCAACATACAGACAAATCTGACATTTTAAAACATTTAATAAAGGTATCACTAGTCACTATAAGAATGTCAACATATCCTACATTACTTATCTCATGTGTATATACTGTATTCTATACTATTCTACTGTATCTTAGTCACTTAATAATGTTTACATATCCTACATTATTCATCTCATGTGTATATACTGTATTCTATACTATTCTACTGTATCTTAGTCACTTAATAATGTTTACATATCCTACATTATTCATCTCATGTGTATATACTGTATTCTATACTATTCTACTGTATCTTAGTCACTTAATGTTTACATATCCTACATTATTCATCTCATGTGTATATATTGTATTCTATACTATTCTACTGTATCTTAGTCACTTAATAATGTTTACATATCCTACATTATTCATCTCATGTGTATATACTGTATTCTATACTATTCTACTGTATCTTAGTCACTAATAATGTTTACATATCCTACATTATTCATCTCATGTGTATATACTGTATTCTATACTATTCTACTGTATCTTAGTCACTTTAATAATGTTTACATATCCTACATTATTCATCTCATGTGTATATACTGTATTCTATACTATTCTACTGTATCTTAGTCACTTTAATAATGTTTACATATCCTACATTATTCATCTCATGTGTATATACTGTATTCTATACCGTCTACTGCCTATGCTGCACGGCCATCGCTCATCCATATATTTATATGTAAATATTCTATTCATCCCGTTACATTTTTTTAAACCTTTATTTAACGAGACAAGTCAGTTAAGAACAAATTCTTATTTTCAATGACGGCCTAGGAACAGTGGGTTAACTGCCTTGTTCAGGGGCAGAACGATGTATAAGGTAGTCGTTGTGAATTGGTTGGATTACTTGTTAGATATTACTGCATTGTCGGAACTAGAAGCACAAGCATTTTGCTACACTCGCATTAACATCTGCTAACCATGTGTATGTGACAAATAACATTTGATTTGACATTATGGGTTATTGTGTGTAGGCCAGTGATAAGTCTAAATTCAATATATTTTAAATGTGGGCTGTAACACAACATGTTTTAGAAGTATTCAAGGGGTGTGAACTTCCTGAAGGCAGTGTAGCTAGTGCCTACCAGTGGAGGCTGCTGAATGGAGGATGGCTCATAATAATGGCTGGAATGGAGTCAATGGAATGGTATCAAACACTTGGAAAAACATGAGCTGTCCTCCCCTCAAAAGTGTAGTATTTGGTCCCATATTCTTAGCATGTAATGACTACATCCCGCTTGTGACTACAATCTCATTGGATGTATTTTTGTGTGTTTTGGATTATGTTTTACCCAATAGGAACTGAATGGTAAATGATGACTGGAGTAGATAAGATGTTCCTGAACACTTCAAAATGAAGTGATTAATAAAAATCATGAGACATTATGAGTGATAAGATTACAGAGGCTGCAATAAAACCTTTCACCATTACCAATAATATCATTTATTTGGGGGGTATGATGTTTGTGCCTCTGTAACTTTCACACTCATCATTATTCACAATTTATGATTATCCATAATCATGGTAAAATCCACATTCATGTAAAAGTGTTCCCGAAACATCTTCTATTCCTAATTACAGGAAAAGTGACTCCAAAATGACACAATACATTATTCATCATTCAGTTCCTATTGGGAAAAATATAACCCAAAACAAACTGCAAATGCATTCAACAAGTGTGTAGAGTCAAAAGATTGACATAGTCATTGAGTGAAAGGAATATGGGACCAAATACTAAACTTTTGACTACTTTAATACACTTTAAGTTAATTTGTCCAAATATTTATGACTTCCTGAAATGGGAGGACTAGATATGTAAAGTTAGCCCAGTTGTCGTCTCTGTTCAGCCATACATTCCACTCCTTGCTACTCCTGTGATTTGCCAAATGTGCGGTGGAGTGTTAGCTAAAAATACTGGTACCCAGACGAACATAAAGTGTCTTCATGGCTAAACGGTAAAACAGATATGTATCAAAATAAAAGGTGATGTTCTTTACTGATCTCAAATCCACAATGCTGGAGTGTAGAGACAATAAAAATAAAAATTGCTTCACTGTCCAAATACTGTGCATATGGAGGTGAGTATATGTCAAATGTATTGAAGTAATCAAAGTTCTGATCTGTTTTTACACTTAAAGGGAAATTTAAAAAATCTTCAGCACCCCCCCAACGTCAACATATGTCAAAACGGTAAAAAATATTGAGAAAGATAAGTGTTTCCAATGACATCATCAGCCAATTAGTAGGCAATGCATACTCACAATTGGTCAAAATGACACGATGCACATCGATGATGTCATTGGAAACACTTATCTTACTTTATCTTTTTATCAACAAAACATAGAAATGCACCATTTTTATATATGTTGATGTTGGGGTGGTGCTAGAGATGATGCACATGAAGTTGAAAAAATGCTGAAGTTTCTCCTTACCTCAGATTTTCACTGGGTATGACTAACATAAACAATCCAAAATTGTAATCTACCTACAGAAATGTTTAATTGATGTGTTCTATCTGAAAGCCTATATGCGGGTTTCAGGACACAGATTAATCTTACTCCTGGGTTATGAAGCAAGTCCATTTAAAAGGCTTTTTAGTACAGGACTATGCCTCATCTGTTTCCGGGGAAACGTGCCCTATTTGTATCTATACTTCAAAGGAGCTGGTCCTTGCAAACAAAAGGGTGTGATTCATTTATGTTTGTAAGTGGCATATTTCTTTTCTTTTGTCATTTGTGTCAGTAAACAACAATACTGTCTGGCCTCAGAGCCATACAAAGGATATGACGTTGTTTTGTGTACCTCCTAAACATAAGATATGTACGAATGGTCTGGTTACTTAAAGGGGCAATTAGCAGTTTCAACATGCATGTTTGAATTGTTTCCAGGACAACTTTAGCATTTTAGCAAGTTAGCAACTTTAGCTAACCACAAGTGTTTTGCAAATACTTAGCATGTTAGCTAACCCTTCCCCAACCCCAACCTTAACCATAGTAGCCTAACCTGCTATGCTAGTTCATCTAAACTGCTACATTAGTTCACCTAACCTGCTACGTTACTACACATAACCTGCAAGCTGCTATAGTTAGCCACAAATGCTAACACAACAAGCAGCCTGGCCTCAGAGCAAGACATATGATACTATAAGTCCTCCAATTCATATGATATTGTATGATGACTATTCCATTCGTAACAGAGCGTATCCAGGCCAAACTCTAGTGGATTACGGCGAATTTAGGCATATTTGAAATTGTGAAATTATGGCATGTGGTGGAATTTTATTTCCATGGCCATTTCCTACCATCTACTAGGGGCAACGCGAGAGCCTATATGCCTATTAGGTTCACAATGAGCTAGGACTTTTGGGATGGGGTTGATGACGGGCTTAAACAGGGGATTGCAGGTCAGAGGATTGCAGGTTCAATCCCAGTGGTAAGGCAATTGTTTAGTAATATTGTTTTGTTTTAACCCATCCCAAACCCAAACCCTTACCTTAACCCTTACCCTTTTCCATCGCAAACCCTTACCTTAACCCTTACCCTTATCCATCCCAAACCCTTACCCTTACCTTAACCCTTATCCATCCCAAACCCTTACCCTTACCTTAACCCTTACCCTTATCCATCCCAAACCCTTACCTTAACCCTTACCCTTATCCATCCCAAACCCTTACCTTAACCCTTACCCTTATCCATCCCAAACCCTTACCTTAACCCTTACCCTTATCCATCCCTAACCCTTACCTTAACCCTTATCCATCCCTAACCCTTACCCTTATCCATCCCTAACCCTTACCTTAACCCTTATCCATCCCAAACCCTTACCTTAACGCTTACCCTTATCCATCCCAAACCCTTACCTTAACCCTTACCCTTATCCATCCCTAACCCTTACCCTTACCTTAACCCTTATCCATCCCTAACCCTTACCCTTATCCATCCCTAACCCTTACCCTTACCTTAACCCTTACCCTTATCCATCCCAAACCCAAACCCTTACCTTAACCCTTATCCATCCCAAACCCTTACCTTAACCCTTACCCTTATCCATCCCTAACCCTTACCTTAACCCTTATCCATCCCTAACCTTAACCCTTATCCATCCCTAACCCTTACCCTTACCTTAACCCTTACCCTTATCCATCCCAAACCCTTACCTTAACCCTTACCCTTATCCATCCCTAACCCTTACCTTAACCCTTATCCATCCCTAACCCTTACCTTAACCCTTACCCTTATCCATCCCTAACCCTTACCCTTACCTTAACCCTTATCCATCCCTAACCCTTACCCTTACCTTAACCCTTATCCATCCCTAACCCTTACCCTTACCTTAACCCTTATCCATCCCTAACCCTTACCCTTACCTTAACCACTGAAGCTAAATGTGTACATTAAGCTGTGTACTTCAGCATTTTGAATTTGAGATCAAATTATGAATACGAGACGACAGTACAGAATGTTACCTTTTTTAACGTTATTTTCATACATATCTGTTTTTATCAAGAATATATAAAAGCTATGTATGTATTCTGGACTTTCCATCTTGCTTGCAAACATTGGTTGAGTCAACATTGTACTAATGTTACTTTACTCTACCACATCAACATGATCATGCTGCATCAACCATTAAAACCAATTTTCTGTCAATTTGACCCAGGTGTTTAGACACATCACTCATTTATTAAGTAGCTCAAACATTGGTATGACTATTAATAACATTTACTTTATCGACAGGAGTGGAAGAAATCAGCCTGCTCGTTCATTGATAAGGTCAACAAACATTGCATTTATGATGAGCAGAAAGAGGGCATTTCTAACATGCCACGATGGCATAGATTTGCAGGAGAACTTATTTGGGGTGGGAAAATGAATGTGGCACTGACTCACCCATGTGCATAAGGCACATGCAGTTACAAGGTTGGTTTGAATAAGTGGCAGGTGTTGGATCAAGGTCCACCTTTTTTGTATATTTGAAAGGGGTAGGAGTTAAAAAGAAAAGTAAATTTCTACCACTAAAAACCCAGTCTGAAACCTCGTTACGTAACCTAATATTTTTACAGGTAAATTCCTTAACACCTCCATTGCAAACAGCTCCCATGGTTTAACAAGGACAGGAGAGGAGAGTAACAGATTGCTATAATTCTCATCAGCTCGCTCTGTACAATCTGTTCTTACAAGAGTAGAAAATCTTGATTCTCCACTCTGCAACATGACTCAACAACAAGTGTTGGCTGGCCAAGATTGTTGTGACATTACTTTAAATGACAAGATATATTAAATATATGAAGTACTTTTTTGTTGGTTGTTTCTGGCTGTTCTGAAGGGCTCAAAAAACATGCATCCTGTTTGCAAGAGGTTTGCACTTAAGTAATACTGCAAAAAATATGTCAAAGAAATGTACTTTTTGTCCTGTATACAAAGCGTTATGTTATGTTTAGGGAAAATCCAACACAACAAAATCCAACACATCACTGAGTAACACTCTTCATATTTTCAAGCACGGTGGTGGCTGCATCATGTCATTGTCATTGGCAAGGACTAGGGAGTTTTTGGTTGTTGTTGACAAAAATGGAATACAGCTAAGCACATGCAAAATCCTAGAGGTTCAGTCTGCTTTCCAACAGACACTGGGGGGACTAATTCACCATTCAGCATAACAAAAACCTAAAACACAAGGCCAAATCTACCACTAAACATTACAAGTTCCTGAGTGGCCTAGTAACGGTTTTGATTTAAATCGGCTTGAAAATCTATGGTAAGACTTGAACATGTCTAGCAATGATGAACAACTGTCACACCCTGATCTGTTTCACCTGTCTTTGTGAATGTCTCCACCTCCCTCCAGGTGTCGCCCATCTTCCCCATTATCTGGACAACAGCCGAGTCACTTCCGAGCTGAACATCCCCACTCAGTCCCTTTCCATTCCCATGGATGTTAGAGCGCTGGGGGGCAGCTCTATAGGATGGGTCACTCATAATACCACTCCCCTCCGCCTCTCCTTCCAGTTCTCTGCTGCCAATGACTGGAATGAACTACAAAAATCTCTGAAACTGCAAACACTTATCTCCCTCACTAGCTTTAAGCACCAGTGGTCAGAGCAGCTCACAGATTACTGCACCCGTACATTGCCCATCTATAATTTTGCCCAAACAACTACCTCTCCCCCTACTGTATTTATTTATTTTGCTCCTTTGCACCCCATTATTTATATCTCTACTTTGCACATTCTTCCACTGCAAATCTACCATTCCAGTGTTTTACTTGCTATATTGTATTTACTTCACCACCAACGCCGTTTTTTTATTTGCCTTTTACCTCCCTTATCTCACCTCATTTGCTCACATTGTATATAGACTTATTTTTCTATTGTATTATTGACTGTATGTTTGTTTTATTCCATGTGTAACTCTGTGTTGTTGTATGTGTCCAACTGCTTTGCTTTAACTTGGCCAGGTCGCAATTGTAAATGAGAACTTGTGCTCAACTTGCCTACCTGGTTAAATAAAGGTGATATATATATATATTTTTTTTTTATATATATTTTTAAATATATATATATATTTTTTAACCTACAGGTGTCAGGGGATCACACCGAGACTATTCAATTTCTGCTCATCAATTCTCCTCAGATTCCCGTGGTTTTGGGATTCTCCTGGCTCCAGCGACACAATCCCCTCATCAACTGGTTTACGTCATTTACCACAACATAAATGGCGAGCTTGCCAGGAGTGGCTACAGGGACCAGTGGATGATGACGCTTTGTAGCTGACAACGGTCCTTCCGGGCAGTCTCACAAACGGATGGCCACCCAACTATTACTTGCGACAACGCTTTTGGTCCCTAACATGGTTCCGGATGTCGCCGAGTTTGTCGCCGCTTGCACGGTCTGTGTTCAGAACAAGACTCCTTGGTGAAACCCAGAGGACAAACCAGCCAGGAATATGTTGTTTTTTGTTCACTGTGTTTTCAATTCGTTTTCTATGGGAACCTAGATTTCTGTGGCACTTGGTTGCAGTTCCTATTGTTTCCACTAGATGTCAACAGCCTTTAGAAATTGGTTGATATTTTTCTTTAGAGAAATTAAGAAGTACGGCTATTCAGAACGAGGGTCCAGCCTAGTGCACCAATGTTTTGGTGCACGCGACCTGGAACGTGGTTCACTTTGTTTTCGTCATGTATTGAATGCAGTTTATCCCGTCTTAAATTTGATTGATTATTTACGTTTTAAAATACCTAAAGTTGGATTAGGAAAGTTGTTTGAAATGTTTGGAACAAGTTTACAGGTAACTTATTATATATTTTGTAGTCATGTAGGGCGAGTTGTCACCGGTGGTTTTAATCGAACAAAAGGCCCATTTGTGATGTTTATGGGACATATTGGAGTGCCAACAGAAGAAGCTTGTCAAAGGTAAGGCATGAATTATACATTTATTTATGAGTTTTGTGTCGCGCCTGGTGACCACTAATTAGATTTTCATGTGTTGGTATGCTGGGCGCTGTCCTCAGATAATCATCTGGTTTGCTTTTGCCGTAAAGCCTTTTTGAAATCTGACACGGTGGCTAGATTAACATGAAGTTAAGCTTTAATTTGGCGTATTGCACTTGTGAATGTATGCAAGTTAAATATTTCTAATAAAATAAAATACAATTTGCGCGCTGCAATTTCACCGGATGTTGTCAAATCGATCCTGCTAACAGGATTTGATCCATAATACGTTTTTAATGGGGCAGTTAGGGATTTGTGCTTCAGCCCAGCGGCAACCCCGATATTAAACTGGGGGATGGGACTGTATACTGTAAGTGTAACAAATGTAAGTGTAACAAATACAAGGACTGACAGTCAATGAGATCAACATGACAACTTTTGCCATATTCTGAAGCTATACATTGTTTATGAAGACATTGTTTACCCGATCATAAACCAAAATAAAAAAGGTTTTTACTCTGTTGTTTTTAAATCAAAAATCAAATCAAACGTTGTCACATGCACCAAATACAAGAAGTGTAGACCTGAACATGTAAGTAAGGATTTCATGACAAATAAAGTTTGATTTTATTTGATTTTTGATTTATAAACAATTAAGTAATTAAAAAAAAACATTTTTACAAAAAAGCACACATCATAATCATACACACAAACAATCTAGGTCAAATAGGAGTTAGTGAGGACAAGGACACAGCAGGCAAGGTCAGGGTTTCTCAACCTCTATGTGCCAGGGATCTGAATGCTATTCCGCTGGGCACAAACTGGTTGTATCAACATTGTTTCCACATCAGTTCAACAAACATTTTATGAGATAATGTTGAATCTACATAGAAATCTGATTGGATTTGCAAAAAGTCATCAACATAAGAACTTTCATTTATTTTCTTTTGGGTTTTTTTCACGCAACTTTTACCCTAAATCCAATTTAGGATCCGCCCATTTTCCCCCAATTTTCGCTTAAAATGACACACCCAAATCTAATTACCTGTAGCTCAGGCCCTGAAGCAAGGATATGCATATTCTTGGTACCATTTGTAAGGAAACACTTTGCAGTTTGTGGAAATGTGAAAGGAATGTAGGAGAATATAACACAATAGATCTGGTAAAAGATAATACAAGAAAAAACAGCCGTTCTTTAGCATTTTTTGTACCATCTTTGAAATGCAAGAGAAAGGCCATAATGTCATTTTCTAGCCCAGGTGCAATTTAGATTTTGACCACTAGATGGCATCAGTGTATGTGCAAAGTTTTAGACTGATCCAATGAACCATTGTATTTCTGTTAAAAATGTTGTATCAAGACTGCCCAAATGTGCCTAATTTGTTTATTAATAACTTTTCATGTTCAGAATTGTGCACTCTCCTCAAACAATAGCATGGTATTCTTTCACTCTAATAGCTATAGTAAATTGGACAGTACAGTTAGATAAAAAATAATTTAAGGTTTCTACCAATATCAGATATGTCTATGTCCTGGGAAATGTTCTTGTTACTTACAACCTCATGGTAATCACATTCGCCTACATTAGCTTAACCATCCCGTGGACGGGACACCAATCTCAAATAAGTTTTTAAAAGTTTTGTTGATTTCAGATTGAATTTGGTTGATTTCCCTTTGAATTCATGTTCGACTCAATCAAAAGTAAATCTTCTGTTTCAATTAAGTTGAAAGTTTCACGTTTTAATGTCATGTGCACAAGTACAGTGAAATGTCTTTCTTGCAAACTCTAAACCCAACAATGCAGTAATCAATATCAATGTAACACTAAAACTAACATAAGGTAGAACAAAAACACACAGGAAATAAAAACAAGAACACAAGAAAGTAAGACGCTATATACAAGGTCAGTTCCAATACCATATTTACAATGTGCAGGGATACTGGGGTGATAGAGGTAGATATTTATAGTGGTAAGCGGACTAGGCAGTATGATAAACAGAGTAGCAGTCGTGTAAATGAAGATTGTATGTGTGTGTGTGTGTGTGTGTGTGTGTAGTTAGTATAAATGTGTGCATGTTATGTGTGTGTTGGAGTATCAGTGTGTGTGAGTGTGTAGAGTCCTGTGAGTGTGTATAGACCTTTTGGCTGGTGGTACCTGCTGTTGTTCCGCCTCTCTTTATACACTGACATGTCACTCTACCTTATCTACACCGTACCTCATTATTCCAATATAGCTTTTATCTAGGATCCACTGCTGGATTCCTGCCAGCCTGCCACTGTGAAATGAACGCTATTGTACCAATTATAAAATGGATAACAAGCAACCTATGAATATAGCCTAGCGGTTAAGAGTGTTGGGCTAGTAACCGAAAAGACCGCTGGTTTGAATCCCCGAGTCAACTAGGTAAGAAAAATGTTGGTTAAAAGTTGGGTGAAAAAAATAAGAAGTTGCCTTACGTTGACAACTTTTTGCAAATCCAATCAGTTTCCCACATTGTTTCAACGTCGTCAGATAAAGAAAATTGGTTGAAATGACATGTGAACAACGTTAATGCAAACCGTTTTTGCCCAGTGGGAGGTGCTTTATAGGCTTCCCTTATTATAGACTGACCCACTGGAAAATATACAGGGTCGGATTCACTAGGCATGAAACGAAAAAGAAACGTTTGAAACTGGGATGTACTGTATGAGCTCGTTTAGCTACAGTGTGCCCTAATGAATATGACCCAGGTTTGCTTTATCTTATCTTTAGCTCAGTGTAGCCTGATGCATTAGCCTGGCAGCGCCACAATCCCATTAGGGAGCTTGATATACCAGTCTTCCATCTACAAATCTAGCTTGGCCGAGAGCTTCTTAGCTTCACCCGGGTAGACATCCAGTCCAGGAAAAACAACATTGAGACTGTTTAAGGAATAAGGACAGACATGGAGCTCAATCTGGCCATGGCCCAGTAAGTGCATCTCAGTTCAAGGTGTAAAGGCCTACGTTACCGCTTTGACGTGGATTATGACATGTGCAATTTACAGTCAAATCGATGTCAGAAGGTTTTGTATAGCATATGAGGTCCCTAGCTTGGGTATCTAGCCTACCTGACTGTTTCAGCATTCAGTTACACTATCTGTGTTATTCTCTCTGCCAACTCATCAGTGTCACAACAGCTGGAATCAGTATCTCAACAGCTGAAATCAGTATCTCAACAGCTGAAATCAGTATCTCAACAGCTGAAATCAGTATCTCAACAGCTGAAATCAGTATCTCAACAGCTGAAATCAGTATCTCAACAGCTGAAATCAGTATCTCAAAATCAGTATTGGTAAAAATCATCCAGATTTTCTTTGAATTGGTGAACATTATGTTTTGGTCGTCAACAAGAACAGACTGATTGGATGGTGGCTCTTAGGGTAAGATGAGAGACACGTTTTTATTGCTCCTACAGGAAATGTGTAATATTTCCCTTTTATTATACCAGAAAGTTGCAATTGGCTCAGAACAGGGCAGCACGGCCGGCCCTTGGATGTACACAAAGAGCTATCATTAATAATATGCATGTCAATCTCTCCTGGCTCAAAGTGAAGGAGAGATTGACTTCATCACCTCTTGTATTTGTGAGAGGTATTGACATGTTGAATGCACCGAGCTGTCTGTTTGAACTACTGGCACACTGCTCGGACACCCATGCATACTCCACAAGACATGCCACCAGAGGTCTCTTCACAGTCCCCAATTCCAGAACAGACTATGGGAGGCGCACAGTACTACATAGAGCCATGACTACATGGAACTCTATTCCACATCATGTAAGTGATGCAGGCAGTAAAATGATGGAACAGTGGGGAAACAACAAAAACATAGGCACAGACACATGCAAACAAACACGCCATAACACACCATAACATACACATGATACACACACGCCATAACACACCATAACATACACATGATACAAACACGCCATAACACACCATAACATACACATGATACAAACACGCCATAACACACCATAACATACACATGATACACACACGCCATAACACACCATAACATACAAATGCAAACAAACACGCCATAACACACCATAACATACACATGATACACACACGCCATAACACACCATAACATACACATGATACAAACACGCCATAACACACCATAACATACACATGATACAAACACGCCATAACACACCATAACATACACATGATACACACACGCCATAACACACCATAACATACACATGATACAAACACGCCATAACACACCATAACATACACATGATACACACACGCCATAACACACCATAACATACACATGATACACACACGCCATAACACACCATAACATACACATGATACACACACGCCATAACACACCATAACATACACATGATACAAACACGCCATAACACACCATAACATACACATGATACACACACGCCATAACACACCATAACATACACATGATACACACACGCCATAACACACCATAACATACACATGCAAACAAACACGCCATAACACACCATAACATACACATGATACAAACACGCCATAACACACCATAACATACACATGATACAAACACGCCATAACACACCATAACACGCCATAACACACCATAACATACACATGATACAAACACGCCATAACACACCATAACATACACATGATACACACACGCCATAACACACCATAACATACACATGATACACACACGCCATAACACACCATAACATACACATGATACAAACACGCCATAACACACCATAACATACACATGATACAAACACGCCATAACACGCCATAACACACCATAACACGCCATAACACACCATAACACACCATAACATACACATGATACAAACACGCCATAACACACCATAACACGCCATAACACACCATAACATACACATGATACAAACACGCCATAACACACCATAACATACACATGATACACACACGCCATAACACACCATAACATACACATGATACACACACGCCATAACACACCATAACATACACATGATACAAACACACCATAACATACACATGATACAAACACGCCATAACACACCATAACATACACATGATACAAACACGCCATAACACACCATAACATACACATGATACAAACACGCCATAACACACCATAACATACACATGATACACACACGCCATAACACACCATAACATACACATGATACACACACGCCATAACACACCATAACATACACATGCAAACAAACACGCCATAACACACCATAACATACACATGATACAAACACGCCATAACACACCATAACATACACATGATACAAACACGCCATAACACACCATAACACGCCATAACACACCATAACATACACATGATACAAACACGCCATAACACACCATAACATACACATGATACACACACGCCATAACACACCATAACATACACATGATACACACACGCCATAACACACCATAACATACACATGATACAAACACGCCATAACACACCATAACATACACATGATACAAACACGCCATAACACGCCATAACACACCATAACACGCCATAACACACCATAACACACCATAACATACACATGATACAAACACGCCATAACACACCATAACACGCCATAACACACCATAACATACACATGATACAAACACGCCATAACACACCATAACATACACATGATACACACACGCCATAACACACCATAACATACACATGATACAAACACGCCATAACACACCATAACATACACATGATACAAACACGCCATAACACACCATAACATACACATGATACAAACACGCCATAACACACCATAACATACACATGATACACACACGCCATAACACACCATAACATACACATGATACAAACACGCCATAACACACCATAACATACACATGATACACACACGCCATAACACACCATAACATACACATGATACAAACACACCATAACATACACATGATACAAACACACCATAACACGCCATAACACACCATAACACACCATAACATACACATGATACAAACACGCCATAACACACCATAACACGCCATAACACACCATAACATACACATGATACAAACACGCCATAACACACCATAACATACACATGATACACACACGCCATAACACACCATAACATACACATGATACAAACACGCCATAACACACCATAACATACACATGATACAAACACGCCATAACACACCATAACATACACATGATACACACACGCCATAACACACCATAACATACACATGATACACACACGCCATAACACACCATAACATACACATGATACAAACACGCCATAACACACCATAACACGCCATAACACACCATAACATACACATGATACACACACGCCATAACACACCATAACATACACATGATACACACACGCCATAACACACCATAACATACACATGATACAAACACGCCATAACACACCATAACACGCCATAACACACCATAACATACACATGATACACACACGCCATAACACACCATAACTGTCATGTTTTGTCATTAATTATCATGTCTTGTCCCCGTGCTTCCCCTTCTATTCGTTTCCCTCTGCTGGTCTTATTAGGTTCTTTCCCTCTTTCTATCCCTCTCTCTCCCCCTCCCTCTCTCACTCTCTCGCTCTCTCTTCTCTCTATCGTTCCGTTCCTGCTCCCAGCTGTTCCTATTCCCCTAATCAATCATTTAGTCTTCCCACACCTGTTCCCGATCCTTTTCCCTGATTAGAGTCCCTATTTCTCTCCTTGTTTTCCGTTCCTGCCCCGTCGGATCCTCATCTATAATTCACCGTGCTGTGTCTATGTTTTGCCCTGTCGTGTCGTGTTTCCCTCAGATGCTGCGTGGTGAGCAGGTGTCTGAGTCTGCTAGGTTCAAGTGCCTTCCCGAGGCAACCTGCAGTTCTCGATCAAGTCTCCTGTCTGTTCTCGTCTTTACGAGTAGTATTATGCTTTTTGTTTTGTAAAGTTTCTTTCTGGATTAAAAACTCTGTTTTCGCCAAGTCGCTTTTGGGTCCTCATTCACCTGCATAACAGAAGGATCCGACCAAGGAATGGACCCAGCGACTACAGAGGCTCGTAACACTGCCGTCAAGATCCAAGGAGCCATGCTCGGCAGACACGAGCAGGAATTGTCTGCTGCTCGCCATGCCGTGGAGAACCTGGCCGCTCAGGTTTCCGACCTCTCTGGACAGTTCCAGAGTCTTCGTCTCGTGCCACCTGTTACTTCCTGGCCTGCCGAGCCTCCGGAACCTAGGGTTAATAACCCACCTTGCTACTCCGGGCAGCCCACGGAGTGCCGCTCCTTTCTCACCCAGTGTGATATTGTGTTCTCTCTCCAACCCAACACATACTCTAGTGAGAGAGCTCGGGTTGCTTACGTCATTTCACTCCTTACTGGCCGGGCCCGAGAGTGGGGCACAGCTATCTGGGAGGCAAGGGCTGATTGTTCTAACAATTACCAGAACTTTAAGGAGGAGATGATTCGGGTTTTTGACCGTTCAGTTTTTGGTGGGGAGGCTTCTAGGGCCCTGGCTTCCCTATGCCAAGGTGATCGATCCATAACGGATTACTCTATAGAGTTTCGTACTCTTGCTGCCTCTAGTGACTGGAACGAGCCGGCGCTGCTCGCTCGTTTTCTGGAGGGACTCCACACAGTGGTCAAGGATGAGATTCTCTCTCGGGAGGTTCCTTCCAGTGTGGACTCTTTGATTGCTCTCGCCATCCGCATAGAACGACGGGTAGATCTTCGTCACCAGGCTCGTGGAAGAGAGCTCGCATCAACGGTGTTTCCCTGCTCCGCATCGCAACCATCTCCCTCCTCTGACTCTGAGACTGAGCCCATGCAGCTGGGAGGGATTCGCATCTCGACTAAGGAGAGGGAACGGAGGATCACCAACCGCCTGTGCCTCTATTGCGGATTTGATGGACATTTTGTTAATTCATGTCCAGTAAGAGGCCAGAGCCCATCAGTAAGCGGAGGGCTACTGGTGAGCGCTACTACTCAGGTCTCTTCATCTAGATCCTGTACTACTATGTCGGTCCATCTACGCTGGACCGGTTCGGGTGCTACATGCAGTGCCTTGATTGACTCTGGGGCTGAGGGTTGTTTCATGGACGAAGCATGGGTTCGGAAACATAACATTCCTTTCAGACAGTTAGACAAGCCTACGCCCATGTTTGCCTTAGACGGTAGTCATCTTCCCAGTATCAGATTTGAGACACTACCTTTAACTCTCACAGTATCTGGTAACCACAGTGAGACTATTTCTTTTTTGATTTTTCGTTCACCTTTCACACCTGTTGTTTTGGGTCATCCCTGGCTAGTATGTCATAATCCTTCTATTAATTGGTCTTGTAATTCTATCCTATCCTGGAACGTATCTTGTCATGTGAAGTGCTTAATGTCTGCCATCCCTCCCATTTCTTCTGTCCCCACTTCTCAGGAGGAACCTGGCGATTTGACAGGAGTGCCGGAGGAATATCATGATCTGCGCACGGTCTTCAGTCGGTCCCGAGCCAACTCCCTTCCTCCTCACCGGTCGTATGATTGTAGTATTGATCTCCTTCCGGGGACCACTCCTCCTCGGGGTAGACTATACTCTCTGTCGGCTCCCGAACGTAAGGCTCTCGAGGATTATTTATCTGTGTCTCTTGACGCCGGTACCATAGTGCCTTCTTCCTCTCCGGCCGGGGCGGGGTTCTTTTTTGTTAAGAAGAAGGACGGTACTCTGCGCCCCTGCGTGGATTATCGAGGGCTGAATGACATAACGGTTAAGAATCGTTATCCGCTTCCCCTTATGTCATCAGCCTTCGAGATTCTGCAGGGAGCCAGGTGCTTTACTAAGTTGGACCTTCGTAACGCTTACCATCTCGTGCGCATCAGAGAGGGGGACGAGTGGAAAACGGCGTTTAACACTCCGTTAGGGCATTTTGAGTACCGGGTTCTGCCGTTTGGTCTCGCCAATGCGCCAGCTGTTTTTCAGGCATTAGTTAATGATGTTCTGAGAGACATGCTGAACATCTTTGTTTTTGTCTATCTTGACGATATCCTGATTTTTTCACCGTCACTCGACGTGTTCTACAGCGCCTTTTAGAGAATTGTCTCTACGTAAAGGCTGAGAAGTGCTCTTTTCATGTCTCCTCCGTTACTTTTCTCGGTTCCGTTATTTCCGCTGAAGGCATTCAGATGGATTCCGCTAAGGTCCAAGCTGTCAGTGATTGGCCCGTTCCAAGGTCACGTGTCGAGTTGCAGCGCTTTTTAGGTTTCGCTAATTTCTATCGGCGTTTCATTCGTAATTTCGGTCAAGTTGCTGCCCCTCTCACAGCTCTTACTTCTGTCAAGACGTGTTTTAAGTGGTCCGGTTCCGCCCAGGGAGCTTTTGATCTTCTAAAAGAACGTTTTACGTCCGCTCCTATCCTCGTTACTCCTGACGTCACTAGACAATTCATTGTCGAGGTTGGCCTTCAGAGGTAGGCGTGGGAGCCATTCTATCCCAGCGCTTCCAGTCTGACGATAAGGTTCATCCTTGCGCTTATTTTTCTCATCGCCTGTCGCCATCTGAGCGCAACTATGATGTGGGTAACCGTGAACTGCTCGCCATCCGCTTAGCCCTAGGCGAATGGCGACAGTGGTTGGAGGGGCGACCGTTCCTTTTGTCGTTTGGACAGACCATAAGAACCTTGAGTACATCCGTTCTGCCAAACGACTTAATGCCCGTCAAGCTCGTTGGGCGTTGTTTTTCGCTCGTTTCGAGTTTGTGATTTCTTACCGTCCGGGTAGCAAGAACACCAAGCCTGATGCCTTATCCCGTCTGTTTAGTTCTTCTGTGGCTTCTACTGATCCCGAGGGGATTCTTCCTTATGGGCGTGTTGTCGGGTTGACAGTCTGGGGAATTGAAAGACAGGTTAAGCAAGCACTCACGCACACTGCGTCGCCGCGCGCTTGTCCTAGTAACCTCCTTTTCGTTCCTGTTTCCACTCGTCTGGCTGTTCTTCAGTGGGCTCACTCTGCCAAGTTAGTTGGTCATCCCGGTGTTCGAGGCACTCTTGCGTCTATTCGCCAGCGCTTTTGGTGGCCGACTCAGGAGCGTGACACGCGCCGTTTCGTGGCTGCTTGTTCGGATTGCGCGCAGACTAAGTCGGGTAACTCTCCTCCTGCCGGTCGTCTCAGACCGCTCCCCATTCCTTCTCGACCATGGTCTCACATCGCCCTAGACTTCATTACCGGTCTGCCTGTGTCTGCGGGGAAGACTGTGATTCTTACGGTTGTCGATAGGTTCTCTAAGGCGGCACATTTCATTCCCCTCGCTAAACTTCCTTCCGCTAAGGAGACGGCACAAATCATTATCGAGAATGTGTTCAGAATTCACGGCCTCCCGTTAGACGCCGTTTCAGACAGAGGTCCGCAATTCACGTCACAGTTTTGGAGGGAGTTCTGTCGTTTGATTGGTGCGTCCGTCAGTCTCTCTTCCGGGTTTCATCCCCAGTCTAACGGTCAAGCAGAGAGGGCCAATCAGACGATTGGTCGCATACTACGCAGCCTTTCTTTCAGAAACCCTGCGTCTTGGGCAGAACAGCTCCCCTGGGCAGAATACGCTCACAACTCGCTTCCTTCGTCTGCTACCGGGTTATCTCCGTTTCAGAGTAGTCTGGGTTACCAGCCTCCTCTGTTCTCATCCCAGCTTGCCGAGTCCAGCGTTCCCTCCGCTCAAGCGTTTGTCCAACGTTGTGAGCGCACCTGGAGGAGGGTGAGGTCTGCACTTTGCCGCTACAGGGCACAGACTGTGAGAGCCGCCAATAAACGCAGGATTAAGAGTCCAAGGTATTGTTGCGGCCAGAGAGTGTGGCTTTCCACTCGCAACCTTCCTCTTACGACAGCTTCTCGTAAGTTGACTCCGCGGTTCATTGGTCCGTTCCGTGTCTCCCAGGTCGTCAATCCTGTCGCTGTGCGACTGCTTCTTCCGCGACATCTTCGTCGCGTCCATCCTGTCTTCCATGTCTCCTGTGTCAAGCCCTTTCTTCGCACCCCGTTCGTCTTCCCCCCCCCTCCCGTCCTTGTCGAGAGCGCACCTATTTACAAGGTACGTAAGATCATGGACATGCGTTCTCGGGGACGGGGTCACCAATACTTAGTGGATTGGGAGGGTTACGGTCCTGAGGAGAGGAGTTGGGTTCCGTCTCGGGACGTGCTGGACCGTTCGCTTATTGATGATTTCCTCCGTTGCCGCCAGGGTTCCTCCTCGAGTGCGCCAGGAGGCGCTCGGTGAGTGGGGGGGTACTGTCATGTTTTGTCATTAATTATCATGTCTTGTCCCCGTGCTTCCCCTTCTATTCGTTTCCCTCTGCTGGTCTTATTAGGTTCTTTCCCTCTTTCTATCCCTCTCTCTCCCCCTCCCTCTCTCACTCTCTCGCTCTCTCTTCTCTCTATCGTTCCGTTCCTGCTCCCAGCTGTTCCTATTCCCCTAATCAATCATTTAGTCTTCCCACACCTGTTCCCGATCCTTTTCCCTGATTAGAGTCCCTATTTCTCTCCTTGTTTTCCGTTCCTGCCCCGTCGGATCCTCATCTATAATTTACCGTGCTGTGTCTATGTTTTGCCCTGTCGTGTCGTGTTTCCCTCAGATGCTGCGTGGTGAGCAGGTGTCTGAGTCTGCTAGGTTCAAGTGCCTTCCCGAGGCAACCTGCAGTTCTCGATCAAGTCTCCTGTCTGTTCTCGTCTTTACGAGTAGTATTATGCTTTTTGTTTTGTAAAGTTTCTTTCTGGATTAAAAACTCTGTTTTCGCCAAGTCGCTTTTGGGTCCTCATTCACCTGCATAACAATAACATACACATGATACACACACGCCATAACACACCATAACATACACATGATACAAACACGCCATAACACACCATAACATACACATAATACACACACGCCATAACACACCATAACATACACATGATACAAACACGCCATAACACACCATAACATACACATGATACAAACACGCCATAACACACCATAACATACACATGATACACACACGCCATAACACACCATAACATACACATGATACAAACACGCCATAACACACCATAACATACACATGATACACACACGCCATAACACACCATAACATACACATGCAAACAAACACGCCATAACACACCATAACATACACATGATACAAACACGCCATAACACACCATAACATACACATGATACAAACACGCCATAACACACCATAACACGCCATAACACACCATAACATACACATGATACAAACACGCCATAACACACCATAACATACACATGATACACACACGCCATAACACACCATAACATACACATGATACACACACGCCATAACACACCATAACACGCCATAACACACCATAACACACCATAACATACACATGATACAAACACGCCATAACACACCATAACACGCCATAACACACCATAACATACACATGATACAAACACGCCATAACACACCATAACATACACATGATACACACACGCCATAACACACCATAACATACACATGATACAAACACGCCATAACACACCATAACATACACATGATACACACACGCCATAACACACCATAACATACACATGATACACACACGCCATAACACACCATAACATACACATGATACAAACACGCCATAACACACCATAACACGCCATAACACACCATAACATACACATGATACACACACGCCATAACACACCATAACATACACATGATACACACACGCCATAACACACCATAACATACACATGATACAAACACGCCATAACACACCATAACATACACATGATACACACACGCCATAACACACCATAACATACACATGATACAAACACGCCATAACACACCATAACATACACATGATACACACACGCCATAACACACCATAACATACACATGATACAAACACGCCATAACACACCATAACATACACATGATACACACACGCCATAACACACCATAACATACACATGCAAACAAACACGCCATAACACACCATAACATACACATGATACAAACACGCCATAACACACCATAACATACACATGATACAAACACGCCATAACACACCATAACACGCCATAACACACCATAACATACACATGATACAAACACGCCATAACACACCATAACATACACATGATACACACACGCCATAACACACCATAACATACACATGATACACACACGCCATAACACACCATAACACGCCATAACACACCATAACACACCATAACATACACATGATACAAACACGCCATAACACACCATAACATACACATGATACACACACGCCATAACACACCATAACATACACATGATACACACACGCCATAACACACCATAACACGCCATAACACACCATAACACACCATAACATACACATGATACAAACACGCCATAACACACCATAACACGCCACACCATAACACACCATAACATACACATGATAACAAACACGCCATAACACACCATAACATACACATGATACAAACACGCATAACACACCATAACATACACATGATACACACACGCCATAACACACCATAACATACACATGATACAAACACGCCATAACACACCATAACATACACATGATACACACACGCCATAACACACCATAACATACACATGATACACACACGCCATAACACACCATAACATACACATGATACAAACACGCCATAACACACCATAACATACACATGATACACACACGCCATAACACACCATAACATACACATGATACACACACGCCATAACACACCATAACACGCCATAACACACCATAACACACCATAACATACACATGATACAAACACGCCATAACACACCATAACATACACATGATACACACACGCCATAACACACCATAACATACACATGATACACACACGCCATAACACACCATAACATACACATGATACACACACGCCATAACACACCATAACATACACATGCAAACAAACACGCCATAACACACCATAACATACACATGATACAAACACACCATAACATACACATGATACACACACGCCATAACACACCATAACATACACATGATACACACATGTACACATGGATTTTGTGTTGTAGATATGTGGTAGTAGAGTAGGGGCCTGAGGGGACACACTTAATACTGTTGTGAAATCTGTTGTGAATGTATTGTAATGTTTAAAAAACTGTATAACTGCCTTCATCTTGCCGGACCCCAGGAAGAGTAGCCGTTGCCTTGACAGCAGCTAATGGGGATCCCTAATAAATACAAACACAGATTCCAGAAAACAACTTCAAATGTGTGTGTGACCTCCGGATATAAATGACTATCAACATTGTTGTTCTATGGCTGGCCTAGGTTGTCTTCGTCAGGGCATACTGTAGTTGACGCAGCAAAGTGTTTTTCAACAGAAAATGAAAACAAGCCTTTCTTATTGGACAAGTCCAGGCAGTCCCTCCCTGTTTCAATCTGTTTTGTTCCATTTGGTGCCCAATGAAAATGACCCAGGCTGGTTGTGAAAGTCCTGGCACTCACTCATCTAATTGACTTATCTGTTATGTTAAGATGTTCTGTTCTGAGAAGATTTGCGGGCATCAAGCTGGGAACCCCTTTAAGGACAATTGCTTTCGATGAGAAATGCTTACGTGGCAGTAATGAATGTCCTCTGGCATAATCTATGGAGCATTGATTATGGACGATTCCTTCATAGTGATTGGTTGATCAGCAGCTCCATGGTTCCACAGTGAAAGACAGTTAATTAACCATAGGATGAAAATCACATACTGAGGGACTTTACCAGACAAATTAGCTTGGTCTGAGGGGCTTTGTGTTTTCTATTGATTCAATTTCTGTGCTGTCATGACATTCTTGACAGCATATAAATAGAATCACTAGAAAGAATGAGATGGGATGCTACAGCCTCATTAAATCATATTTTCAGTCTATCATGGGTACTAGATTGAGTTTTATTTGTTTGAATGAATTCCATTTCAGATTAATTAAAGCATATGGGGAGTTGTATGATCATTTGAATTGAGGAGAGAGTGTCGAGGTAGGCATTACCTTGAATAATGTTCAGGACAAGCTGACATGAGGGTATATACAGGGACTATAGGCTAGGGTATCATAGGTTTTTATCAATTCACAACCCTTGGGGCCTGGGGAAACCTGTCTGACATAATTCCTGTTTTAAAGCTGCTATAAGTTACCTGACTTGAACATTAGTGAAGCGTCTGTTTCCAACCTCTTATCAGTTCAAGTGCTTTTTCATGATCGAGTCCTTCCTAATTACTGACAGCAACTCAGGAGCCCCTCCTGTTTGTTAATGACCTTTTTTAGTAGGCCTACTGCAGAGACTCAGCACCAAGGAGTTTCAGAACAGAGGACAGCGCTCCCCCGACCACCAAACATGGGACAGACACACCAGACCGAGCAGAATGACCCGGAGATCGATGTCAAGGCACTCCAGGACATGTACAAAAAGTTTGTGACGGAGTGCCCGAGCGGTGTTTTATTTATCCACGAGTTCAAGCGTTTTTTTGGCATCGACCCAACTGGGGAAGTCTCTGAGTATGCGGAAAGCATGTTTCGAGCTTTTGACAAGAATGGGGTGAGATAGCCTATTGTATGCTGTATGTTTCTGAGTTTTGCAGTTTTCTATATCCGTGCAAATGAACACGGACACCCGTATTTCTAAGTTTAGGGAAAAAAATGATTGTTTTCAATTTGTCTATGTCTTTTCAGGATAACACCATTGACTTTCTGGAGTTTGTGGCAGCCTTGAATCTGGTCTTCCGGGGGGACTTGGAGCACAAATTACGCTGGTCATTTAAAGTGTACGACAAGGACGGCAACGGCTATGTAGATAGGACAGAACTGCGAGCTATTATTGATGTAAGCACCCAGTGAAGGTCAACCCGAGCATTCCACAAGGTCACTACGGTGTCTAGTGATTAAATTATCCAAGGGTCTTATGGGAGTCTTGTGGTGGTAAATAAGCCGAAGCAGACAATCAGTTTATCAGTCAAAACCTTCTGGTCAGATGGCTAACTTTGAACAATTCTGATAAGACAATTATGTGTGTTTGTATGTGTGTGTGTAGGCTACTTTTGGTATGAGGTGTGGTTTAAATTACAAATCTAAAACAACTTTGATGTGTAAAAACATTAAGTGTCAATGCAAACCTGCAAACAGGTTCCATTGATGTAAGTTAGGCCTAACAATAGTAAAGGATTTTAGGCCCTCTTACTTTGTGAATGATCTTGGCCCAAATCATTTATAACCATGTATGTATTGGTTACACACTGTTACTCCTTAATTCCCCCCTAGAGTATATATGGATTAAAGAAGACATCCAAGAGAGAGCAGGAGGATATGCAGCTGTCGGTGAATGAAGTGTGTGATACAATACTGAAGACTGTGGATGTGAACAGGGATGGTAGGTACATACTCAGTCTGAATGTTTACATTATGTGCAGTATTGGGGGCCAATAAAGCAGAGCTCAATGTTGTGGAACAAACAGATAGATATGTTTTGAAATCCCTCTTGTTTTCTTCTACATGTAGTCATGTCAGCTCTGTTCATGACATGTTTATCTGCAACGTTCCACAAGGTTTCCCTACTGAAACGTGGCCCTGGTCTGCTTGTCCAGGTGTGCTGTAGGCCTGCACAGAGACTTACAGTCTGTCTGTCTGCCTTGTTTTCTGAGCAACCTTTCTGTTGTGATGGCCCATACAGGTCACATCACCCTGGAGGAGTTCATCAAGGGGGCCCAGGGAGACCCATGGATCATGAACATGCTCCAACTGGACATGAACCCTTATGGCTGGGTGCTGGAACAGAGAAGGAAGAGCGCACACTTTTAAAATGACTTGGAAAGACAAAAGCATCTTCATTTAACACTTTTCTTGATTTTTCCCCCTTTTTTTCTTAAACTAAATTAGGTTCCAAATCAATTGCACATAATAGGAAACAATACATTGCAGATTCATTCGGATTGTTTAAGCTAGTTTTAATTATAAGGACAGGAATGGTTGTGTCGATTACCTTTCATAAATTCCATGAGATCTACATTCTGAGTGAACCTGCAGTGCAGTTTTTCTTCATCTGTAGATGACTTAATTGGGTCGTTAAAACAATGTCAGTTCCACTTGAACTACTTTGCAGATATGAAACAAACAGACAATCGTAATATCAATACAAAATATAAAACTCCCAGTTCATGCTACAAAACCAACTTAAGAGGTTTTAAAAATAGGGAACAGCAGGTATATTTCACTCAAAATTCCATGACATACAGTAAGGCATTGTTGGGAGAATAGATGGATGCAGTTCAATGCAATAAGACCAGTAATATAATTGACAAAACATGACCATTGTTGGGAGAATACAGTTCAATGCATTAATATAATTCACCAATACAGTGCATTCGGAAAGTATTCAGACCCCTTGACTTGATCCACATTTTGCTACGTTACAGCCTTATTCTAAAATGGATTCAATTGTTTTTTCCCCCTCTTCAATAAACACACAATACCCATTAATGACAAAGCAAAAACAGGTTTTTAGAAATGTTAGCAAATGTATTAAAAATAAAACAGAAATACAACATTTACATAAGTATTCAGACCTATACTCAGTACTTTGTTGAAGCACCTTTGACAGCGATTACAGCCTTGGTATGATGCTACAAGCTTGGCACACCTGTATTTGGCAAGTTTCTCCCAATCTTCTCTGCAGATCCTCTCAAGCTCTGTCAAGTTGGAATAAGGAGCACCGCTGCACAGCTATTTTCAGGTCTCACCAGAAATGTTAGATTGGGTTCAAGTCCGGGCTCTGACTGGGCTACTCAAGGAAATTCAGAGACTTGTCCCGAAGTCACTCCCGCATTGTCTTGGCTTGTGGGCTACACTAGTTCAGTTAGCAGACAAGATTTGCTTAGAATTCTGTGGCATTATTTTGTATAATTTGATAGTATGAAGAATATAGTTGAACATAGCTGAATAAAATATAAGTCATATTTTCTCCAAACGATATGGGGGAGTGAGTACATGCAGCAATTCTGTGTTGAGCAGTTAACAAAGAAACAGGTACTGCTATATACTTCATTTAGAGTTATTTATGAAACTTTAGTTGTGATGCAAATGTTGGGCTATATATATATATATTGATTTTTAATACATTCTAAGGCTGTATGGTGCTACTCTCATTATGATTTTTTAAAAGTTGCATGAGCTCTGCTTTGTTTTTTGCTCTTTCTCAATCTTGCACTGCAGTATGGAGAAGTTAAAAATTCCTTTCTTTCACTCCCAGAGAGAAACTTTCCCCGCCAAAACTTCAACATCAAAAGATTGGAAATTGGAACATTCGTTTTGAAATCCAAATGTTTGGAATGGTTGGTGAGGATACAAAGAATAATCATGTCATAATTTATTATTTAGTGATGTCATTAAGGATGGTATAACAAGATAACTGTAACTCTGAGAGTGTACACATCCGAGTTGTCAGGTTTGCATCTAAATGTTGTATAAAATCAATGATTAACATACCTGTCTGAAAATATATAGGTGCAAATACTTGGCTAGTCCCCTCCCTTCATTTTACAGCCCGTTTATTACTATGTATTTACTAGGTAAGTTGATAAAAAAATATATACGAATACGGAGTAACAATTGGGTCCCCGATGTCACCACTCATCTCTGATTTGCCACTGGGCACGCAATATCAAGTGCGCCTATAGGCTATTTAGTGTGGTCTCAATCAAATGATCCATAGCCTATAGGCTACAATTGCATGCTTGTAGAAGCACAGAGCAAAGTTATATTTCTAAGATAATCAAATCAAATGCTATTGGTCGCATACACATATTTAGCAGATGTTATTGTGGGTGTAGCGAAATGCTTGTGTTCCTAGCTTCAACAGTGCAGTAATATCTAGCAATTCACAACAACACACACAAATCTAAAAGTAAATATGTATATATGTGTGATGGGATGTATAGACATTATGGATAGCTGGTGGGATGGTGTAAATGAAACTAGGCTGCATTACACACTGCTAATGGATATTCCAACCCTGAGCCCCGGCCTGCCCTGCGCTAGCTAATCAAAAGTGTTTGTGTGCTGCCTAAACAATGGCTGTGCTGCATAGGAGGCCTACGGTGGCAGTTCAGGAGGAGAGTAAGCCTACCTGTTTAACATATGAAATGAGGGTATATGCTGCTACAGCCATAGATTTTGTCGGTCAATTCCTCCACCCACCATGCACTCTTTAAATAGCCTATCTCAGTGTCATTGAAGGGCTGTTAAGTTAAAGACTAGAATTGAGGGTGTATGAGGGGTTATCCCATAGCCTTTAATTCAAGATAATTGTTTTAAAAAACAACAACCAAAAACACAGGCCTACCGTTTGTTATTTTAAGATTTTGAAGAAAATAAAATGGATCTGATTATATAAAGTGGTCAATAACAGCGCTTTGGTCTGTGAGACTTTATGTTATGAACAAGCTGTAAAATACCAGGGAAAGGCGGGACTCTGATGCATATGGAGAAATCATTGTTTCGTTTCTTTGACATTCAGAGGCTGAGCTACAACCCTTGATAGCCGAGGCTCATTTTTGGGGACTTTTCTTGGGAAGTAATCTAATTCTGTCACTGTCAATTTATTAAATTATTCAGTTTCCAAACAATAGAAGATGTTTAAACCCAGACAGCTTTAGGGAAACACTTGAGACCTTCTCTCGTTGGGTTAAACCACAGAAGAAGAGTAGCCAGCAGGTAAAGCTGACATGCTCGTGTGTCGGTAAGCCTACTCTGTCTGGGGTGGAAAGTAAGGCCTAACTTTTGAAAGTAACATCACAGATAGAACTATGAGACAGATATTTCACCGGATGTATAAATGTGAAGCATCCGTTTGGCATTTCCACTCACTACCAAATATGGTACTGAGAGGAAGCCCAGTGGCCGGCAGTGGGAGAAGATGGAATGAGATGGATTTTGTCCAACATTCTGAAAATTCTCATCAACGAAACATTTGATTTCAATAGAGTTTTCTGTTCCTAAAACTAGAATCTGTTACGAACAGAGTGGACTAAGTTTTGTAGAAAGTGCCAAAGTAAAAAAACATGTTGTTTAGGAGTGCAAAGGGAAATTGCATAATTGCACATGTCCATTTTAAAGTAGGTGATCACTAATGGAATATGCAAATGCATGCTAGAGCACGCCAATAGGAATCTCTCTAACTTGTGCTTGGCTCTGCCCACCTCGTTGCTTGTTCTGCTCTCTATGACTCATTTGTTCCCATTGGTTTAAAGGAGACGCAGGGAGTCAGGAAGCAGGTGCAGTCGGTGAGTTTCATAGGAACGAACATGGAGTAAATACAAAAACAGGAGCTGTGTCAAAACATGAAAACAGGAAACAATACTACCTAATGGGTGATACAAAGGAGTGCTAGATAAAGGGGAAGTAATCAGGGAGTGATGAAATCCAGATGTGTCTCATGATGGGGCGCAGGTGTGCATAATAAGGGTTGCCAGGTGTCCGTAATGAGGGTTGCCAGGTGTCCGTAATGAGGGTTGCCAGGTGTCCGTAATGATGGGTTGCCAGGTGTGCATAATGATGGGCTGCCAGGTGTGCATAATGATGGCTTGCCAGGTGTGCATAATGATGGGTTGCCAGGACCGGTGGTTAGTAGACCGGTGATGTCGAGCGCCGGAGCCGGAGTAGACATGACAATTAGAAACGACAGGGTGTGCTCCATCTTGGGTTAGTTATAAAAAATATGTGGTACCATTCTCAGATTCCTAATGACGTCTCAGATTAAATTATTTGCAAATGGAGAGTTTCGTTGCAAACAAGACACACTGATTTGACATTGGAGAAATATGATATGATGAACACATAAGCCTATCTCTCTGTCCATTCTCAGTCTGTGATTATAATTACATGACATTTTTATAAAAAGCTATGTTTTTCTCTGACCTGCAAATACGATGATAGCTTCATGCAATGATTTTACTATAAAGGAGATATTTCCACCCCTACTCTTGTCCATGGTAGTCTGCAAACCCAAAACCTGGCCACAGCCCTGTACACTATAAGAATTCCTGCAATGCCATGTAATGCATAGAGGACGAAGAACAATTTCTTAAACTGCAATCTAAGGCTCTGAACTCGGGTCTGTCCAAGAAGTGATGGTAAACATGTTCTCCACTACCCACTTTATGTTTCATTATTATTTTGGATATAGGGGAGGGTCACTTTTTTAAATACCTTTTTGTGCATTTAGGCACTATTAAGGTAAAAATATATTTTGTTGAAGGGAGGGCCATCCATTTTAATTTCAAAGGTCCAATTTTCTCCATGTAACCGTTACTATGAATAAACTTCACTCCCTTACCGCTCCCTAAAAGATGAAATCGGTGTTTCCCTTAGTCCTGCTTGGAACCAACGTCTTTCAAGATATGTTCACCCTCTGGTTGGTATTGTAATTGTAACAACGCAGTCCTTTTTGAACAGACTACGGCGATTTATGACAAGCATCCTGTACAGCGGAGGTAAAGAATGTCATTTTTTACCAAGCTAATCTACGGTGGCAATTTACTAGACTATTTGTATGAATGAAAAATAATGATGGTGTGACCTACTGTTATTATTTTATTTATTTCCTATTTATGTTATCGAAAAGTGTCTGGTACGGCCATTTGTTATCAAGAGAGAGGGTCAAATATCTATGGACTGTCCATATATGAAATGTGTAACCTGACCAAGTCAATCGGGGGGAATGGAGTTATTTGTGCCTGAAGGGTGCAGGCTGGAATCAAACCCACGTTGACACATTGGGCTACAGATACGTTGGGCTACAGATACATTAGGCTACAGATACATTAGGCTACAGATACATTAGGCTACAGATACATTGGGCTACAGATACATTAGGCTACAGATACATTAGGCTACAGATACATTAGGCTACAGATACGTTGGGCTACAGATACATTGGGCTACAGATACATTAGGCTACAGATACATTAGGCTACAGATACATTAGGCTACAGATACATTGGGCTACAGATACATTGGGCTACAGATACATTAGGCTACAGATACATTAGGCTACAGATACATTAGGCTACATATACATTGGGCTACAGATACATTGGGCTACAGATACATTAGGCTACAGATACATTGGGCTACAGATACATTAGGCTACAGATACATTGGGCTACAGATACATTGGGCTACAGATACATTAGGCTACAGATACATTAGGCTACAGATACATTAGGCTACAGATACATTAGGCTACAGATACATTGGGCTACAGATACATTAGGCTACAGATACATTAG
Organism: Oncorhynchus gorbuscha; assembly: GCF_021184085.1. NCBI lineage: Eukaryota > Metazoa > Chordata > Actinopteri > Salmoniformes > Salmonidae > Oncorhynchus > Oncorhynchus gorbuscha. The sequence continues at coordinate 181,081 of NW_025745875.1, read as the reverse complement.
GCTACAGATACATTAGGCTACAGACATACATTAGGCTACAGATACATTAGGCTACAGATACGTTAGGCTACAGATACATTGGGCTACAGATACATTGGGCTACAGATACATTAGGCTACAGATACATTAGGCTACAGATACATTAGGCTACAGATACATTAGGCTAGATACATTAGGCTACAGATACATTAGGCTACAGATACGTTGGATACATTAGGCTACAGATACATTGGGCTACAGATACATTGGGCTACAGATACATTAGGCTACAGATACATTAGGCTACAGATACATTAGGCTACAGATACATTGGGCATTAGGCTACAGATACATTGGGCTACAGATACATTGGGCTACAGATACATTAGGCTACAGATACATTGGGCTACAGATACATTAGGCTACAGATACATTGGGCTACAGATACATTGGGCTACAGATACATTAGGCTACAGATACATTAGGCTACAGATACATTAGGCTACAGATACATTAGGCTACAGATACATTGGGCTACAGATACATTAGGCTACAGATACATTAGGCTACAGATACATTAGGCTACAGATACATTGGGCTACAGATACATTGGGCTACAGATACATTAGGCTACAGATACATTAGGCTACAGATACATTAGGCTACAGATACATTAGGCTACAGATACGTTGGGCTACAGATACATTAGGCTACAGATACATTGGGCTACAGATACATTGGGCTACAGATACGTTGGGCTACAACTACGTTAGGCTACAGATACGTGTTGCAGTAATAGGACATAGACCTAACGTTTGAGCGAGCGAGAAAAATACTTTTAGCGCAAGCCCTGATCCGAATGACTCGACTGCCCCAGCACAGAGAGAAAGATAATTGCTCTTTTTCAGGGACTCACAAGGATCAATTGAATGTCCTGATGCCGCAGGAAAATTCTCTGCCACAAAGAGGGATGAAGTTAAGACATCTGTACATTGAGCTAATACTGTCACGCCCTGGTCTTAGTATTTTGTGTTTTCTTTATTATTTTGGTCAGGCCAGGGTGTGACATGGGTTAATTATGTGGTGTGTTTTTTTCTTGTTTTTTGTTGTTGTAGGTATTGGTATTGTGGTATAGTGGGGTTATCTAGAAAGGTCTATGGTTGCCTGAAGTGGTTCTCAATCAGAGGCAGGTGTTTATCGTTGTCTCTGATTGGGAACCATATTTAGGCAGCCATATTCTTTGAGTGTTTCGTGGGTGATTGTTCCAGTCTCTGTGTTTGTTTGCACTAGATAGGCTGTTTAGGTTTTCACATTACGTTTATTGTTTTTGTATTATTCGTGTTTATCTTTGATTAAAGATGTATCGAATTAACCACGCTGCATTTTGGTCCTCCTCTCCTTCATCGGAAGAAAACCATAACAAATACTTGCAATCAGACTTCCAGTATATATTTAAAAGTAATCAGGTTAATTACAGTTGTGCAATAAGAATACAGTTATCAAGGAGAAAATATAGGGAGGCTTCAATGTAAAAAGATACTCACTTATCTAAGTCTATAAGCCTAGAAAATACCACAATGACATAGAAAATGTATGTCAGGAGATTGGTTAACAATTGCTCCCATAAGTAAGAATATTTCCAACTTTTTCCTTCCCAGGGCAGATCCAGATCTCAATACTTACCCTAATGTAATTACCATCACTCTGCTTGGCCAAAACAACGATACAAAATAATGAAAACATCCAACACTCTCAGAACTAAATCAACACAAGTCAATCTGAATGACAGGAGCGCACATCTGTGTTGCTCCTGCTTTGAATCCACCGCTGTCTGGCAACAGAGTAACATAGTTATCACTCAGTCCTTGCACCCATAGATCCATCTATGAATTTGGGTTACATTTCTCCAGCCCCATTCCTCAACCGTTTATCAAAAAGTGGCACAGTGATCGCTTTGTTTCTATTGGAATTTGCCACTTTAATGAATAGGTAAATATATTTCAAGTTATCCATCTACACAAATAAATCAATACAATAGCTAAGCCCATTAAAACACCCAGGAAGAAGGGCCCAAGGAAAATGGGAGTGGATCTGGAGTAACTCAAAGGCGCAACTGCACATACAATACTGTTTAGAATATTTAGACAATAGGCTCCCTCCTTCCCCACTCTCATTCTTCCAGTGCACTCCAGCCTTCACTTTGAAAGAGAAATCTCTCGAACGAATAGCACATGCACTATGGCTGCCAATAAAACCACTCCCTTGATTGCAACAAAGTAAGAATCAATTATTTAAAATGGTAAGAAACACCAGAATTAACAAAGTGCTCAGCATATAAACGGAACCAGTCAAACCCTGTCCTTTACAAAAAATGGAATCTATGCAGAAGTCATCAACTGCGAATGGCTCATCAGATGTAGAAGCTGGAAGGAATAGAGACAGAGGTTTGATACAGAGATGCAGCATAATATGAATAACAATGTAACAATTTGGCAATTATGTAACAGTCTTCCAGGACCATCTTCCTGTAGGGTCATCCTCGCCCCCTACGATTTTGTTGTTGATGGAGCGGATGCCACACACGAAAGTGAGAATACTTTTGTTAGAATTTTGACATAATAACAATTCTAGAATTTAGCCAAACTGCTTTTAGATTGAGGCTGGACACAAGATGCTCGGGAATGGGTCTTTTATTTAACATTACACAATCCACCGGCACCGCTCAACATTCCAGATAGTGCCAAGGAAGCCCAAAATGTGTCTTCTGGATTTAACATTACACAATCCACCAACATTCCAGATAGTGCCAACCGCTCAGACATTCCAGATAGTGCCTAAATCCGGAGAAATGACGGACCAAAAACTGTGTCTTCTGCAGAGGATTGGTCGCAAATCCGGACAAAGACGGACAGAAAACTGTTGGTCATTAAATCCGTCTCGAAGGACCATGTAAAAATGATTGGTCAAATCCGTCGGACCGTAGAAAACTGTTGGTCATTAAATCCGTCTCGACTAAAAATGATTGGTCGCTAAATCCGGAGAAATGACGGACCGTGTAGAAAACTGTTGGTCATTAAATCCGAAGGACCATGTAAAAATGATTGGTCGCTAAATCCGGAGAAATGACGGACCGTGTAGAAAACTGTTGGTCATTAAATCCGTCTCGAAGGACCATGTAAAAATGATTGGTCGCTAAATCCGGAGAAATGACGGACCGTGTAGAAAACTGTTGGTCATTAAATCCGTCTCGAAGGACCATGTAAAAATGATTGGTCGCTAAATCCAATAAGGATGAGAAATAGCAGAGTTCTGGTGCAGGAACAGGATAATAGTGCTATTTAATGTTATCAATCAGTCATAGGCTATACACATTTATCTACTGTTTCATGGATAACCCACTTAAGAGGTTAACATTTTTCTCAAAATGAAAATAAATCATTTTGAGCGATTTAAACACTTGACATCATCTAGCGTGCATCATGTGATTTTATACTATAACAAGTAGGCAAAGTCTACTTTTACTGGTTAAAGTGATGTTGCACACCAGATGATGTCAAAGTGTATCCTGGTGAACTTATCTCGTTAGTTTAACAAAAAAAGTTTTATTTACTATGGCTCAATATTTAAATTCTAATTTTGCCCAAAACCATGTCAGACCGGAGGGATCACTATCAGACACATCAGCAAGTGGCCATTCCATAAAGGGATTAGAGTCCAGGTGTTCTTTTAATATACCATTGGTTTCAGTCAGTTACAATCCAGTAAGAGAGAATTGAGAAGTGAATTGAAATCAGCTATTTATTGGGTGTAATGTAAACTCACCAGGGGTTGTTGAAGGGCCATCAGTTGTTGAAGTGGTCGCTGGAAGATATAGACAGAGAGGTTGGAAACTTAACACAAGCACTTCCTGTAAAGTCCCGTAGCCCCCAAAATATGAGATTTGGACTCTTTTATAAACTCTCAAAGCCCCGCCCGCCTTCGATCCTGCCGATTGGATTGTATAGAGCAGTACAGCTGTTTCAACTCCTATCACCTGCTCCCCTTTCTCTCCCTGAATGTTGACCAATTCCACTGACTACTTAACTAAACTCTTTGCAGTCCATAAGTCATTCATTTTCAATGGAGGCAGATCACCTTGATTTGTCCCACTCTTGTGTGTTTTCCGTTGTACCCTGCTGCAACCACCAGTTAGTTGATTTTAAATGTATTTTGTGACATTTTAAGAGTATCAACTCGACAGCAACAATAATTCAGGAGGGCCGAGGTAAATTATTGTTTGCTAGAATTCTAGAATTCACAAAATAATGTTTTAGCATGGAGCACAAGCTAGCAGCACAACTCAACATTCCAGATAGTGCCAAGGAAGCCCAAAATGTGTCTTCTGCAGAGGACAGGACAAAGCCAGAATAATACTTGATCAGTCATAGTGTAAAAACTATTGGTCGATAAATCCGGAGAAATGACGGACCATGTAAAAACAATTGGTCCCTAAATACAATAAGGAAAAATACCAGAGTGTTGGTGCAGGAATGGGATAATAGTGCTATTTAATGTTATCAAGTGATGTTGCACACCAGATGATGTCAAAGTGTATCCTGGTGAACTTGTCTTTAAAAAAAAATGTTTTAAACATAGCCATCAAGTAGAAGTAGCTGTAGATATAATACTTTACAAATGTATTTCCAAATACATTCACGTAAACTACTTTTAAAAAACGTTGAATAATTATTTTGAAATGTATTTAAAGTAATTGAAATACATGAAATAGTATTTGAACCCAGGTTTGTTGAAAGTACCATTTGTCTGGAAGGCCCAGCGACCAGTGACGTTGACATTGCTGGTGTAACTGAAAGTTGTGTCGTTGCTTTGAAATGACCCCGGGATCGAGAAGTAGTGGATGGAGTTGACTGTGTCATAGCCAGCCTAGAAATACACATATCATAGATTGTTATTATAATTTATTAAAAGCATCAGAGATGAAATACTATCCATACATAATTCACATCAGGAATGCAATTTATGCTCATGATAATGAATATAAACCCATATATTATTCTTCATGAAAATGTATAATATGCATTCATTCTTCTGACCTGAATATTTTGAGTTGTTGGTGCAATCTCCCCATAGTTCATCAGGATGAAGGAGGATTGGCCACCAGCAATCAGAACCACTTGGAAGGTGATTTCCTTATATTAAGGAAATTAGATACACATTTTAATACATACTGTAGCCCCCTGTGTCATGTACCAATCTTGCCCATTATACATCTTATATCATAGCTTCACAGGCTTTTACTAATCGGCTTAAAAATAACTAAGCATCACTTTAGCTGACAATAGAAACAGAGTCACAACAAAAAGTCTTACTGTTCCAAAAGTGTTGTAGTAGGGAACCTTATCCCAGGTAGCAACGAAGACCCAATTAACAGAGAAGCCCAGATTTGGGAAGTACTGATTCATATCTTGTGTGGCCTGTTGAAGAACACTGCCACTGCTGTACTGCCGGTAAGAGATGGTACCATTCCGCCTGTTGTCCAAATCGGTCCAAAATGGAGCAATCAGATCTCTTGAGGAAAATGCAGGGAATCGGTATGGTGTGTAACTGGCAAATGCTGCATTGAAGGTCAGATGTCCATTGTGGTTCACCTGAAATGACATTTCTTAATTGAAATGGAAATAAAGCCTGTATGACAGTTTAGACACAACTGGTTACGCTTCATCATTTGTTTATGTGTAAGGACAGATCGTTGGAGAAGATGGTTTTGCATCGCTTACAACACCGACAAGTGAAAGTAAATGAATGGGTGAATAAATAAAGTACATGCAACATATTGTATGGGACACTTTTAAATGTACTTTTAGAGACCATTCAATACAATACTCATAATTAAAACAAAAGCAGTTTAAGTCCAAATAGATTAGACTAATAAAGGAAATAGAGGAAGTAACAGTGCAGGCAGATGGTAATGGAAATTGTACTGTAGAGGCACAAAATAGGCTGAGAAAAAAAAACAAAAAGAAATGGAGGTACTTATTCAAGAATGATCAAGTGTAATGTATTACAAAAATAAAGTGAATTAGATGGAAAATTGTGAAAAATGCACAACATTTCTCTTTAATCTTCAACATAGAAATTCTACCGAAAATAATTTACAGAAACTTGTTAAAAATGATGGAGTTATCCATGATTAAAATTATAATTTATTAATTTATAAAAAGGAAGCAAAATATTTTAAGCATGTTTTCTTTTCAGTCTCCTCTATTTGCACTGAATGGTGTTAACTGTTATGATTTCTTTCCTAATAATAATAATAATAATTTAAAATTAACACATTTACAGAAAGACCTGTATGAATGCCAACTTACTGAAGAGGAACTTTTGAGGCAATAAAATATTTTCAGTCTGGAAAACATCAGGGCTTGACAGTATACCGGTAGAGGTACATCAGAACTTTTTTTGATGTACTCAAATATCCATTATTAGCATATTTGAATTACTCCTATACAAATGGTAGATGTTAAAGTTATCAACAAGAAGGTGTGATTTCATTACTACTAAAACAGGACCCAAGTGGTAAGTATAAAGATCCAGTCCATTTTAAATACAGGAAGCCTCTAATGCTTCAATGTTGTGATGTGAAAATCCTGGCGAAATGCATAGCACATAGAATAAAAAAGGTTTTACCAGATATTGTTCATTGCTGATCAGACAGGATTTTTACATGGACTATATATTGGAGATCATATATGACAATTACTTGAAACAATTGAACATTATGAAACATAGAAGATACCAGGCTTGGTCTTCATAGCAGATTTTGAAAAGGCATTTGATAAAGTACGACTAGAATTTATATATAAATGCCTGGATTACTTTAATTTTGGTGAATCTCTTAAACAATAGGTTAAAGTTATGTACAGCAACCCCAGGTGTAAAATAGTAAATAATGGTTACTTCTCAGAAAGTACTGAGCTTTTAAGAGGAGTCAAACAAGGCTGTCCGTTGTCTCCATGTCTATTTATTATGGCCTTTGAAATGTCAACTATTAAAATGAGATCCAACAAGAACATCAAGGGGTTAGAAATCCAGGGGATAAAAACAAAAATGTCAATGTGCTGATGACTAGTTTTTTCTTAAGTCCGCAATCTGGATCCCTGCACTGTCTTATTTAATTTGATTTGGAATGCTAAGCCAGACAAATTAAACATACCTATTTATATAATGAATATGAGTTTGGGGGGCTAAAATGATTAAATATTAGCATTTGAAACCTTTCCCTAAAAGCTTCACTAATACATAAATGATACTAAACCCAAAATGGTTCTCCAGTAGATTATTAAGAAAGGCTCGGCCTTTGTTCAAAAATGGCCTTTTTGCTTTTATACAGATCACAACTTCTCATTTCTGACAAATTGAAAATGAAATTTTGTTTAAAGTATCGCCCTTTCTTAAACAAGCCATACAAAGCTGGTTACAATTTCAGTTTTATCCTCAAGACAAGATAGAACAAATATTACAACAAATATTATGGTTAAACTCAAATATACTGATGAATAAAAAAACATTCTTTATAGATTTTTAAAAAATGGTATTATATTTATTAATGATATTATGAATAGAAACGGAGGAGTTATGTCACATATTTAGCTATTGAAAATATATGGGAATATGTGATAAATCCAAACTTACAACCAAATGGATGCAGTACCACAAAAATAGAGGAGGCAAGTGGAAAAGGGAGACGGTAGGGAACTTGTTTGCCTGCCATATATTAAAGATACAAACTGGCTGAAAGGAACTGGCATAAATAGAAAAATATACCAGTTTCATTTGAGGACAAAAATGTTGACAGCTGTGCCATACAGGTTGCAAAATAAATGGGAAGCGATTTTCGATGTACCAATTCCATGACATATGGTTTATGAACTGGTACAAAAAACTATACTTGATTCAACACTTAGAGTTTTTCAATTTAAGTTTTTATATAAAATTCTTGCCACCAACAGAATATATATAGGGGGCATACAACAATCTAAGCTCTGTAAATTTTGCCTGCGAAGAGAGAGAATTAATAGATCATTTACTCTGGTATTGCCCCCATGTAGTTTGTTTCTGGTCACAGGTTCAAGAATGGTTTAAAAAATCACAACATGCTCTTAAAATTAACCTTACAAATAGCAGTGTTGGGCGATTTGGAAAGCCATAGTTAGTCAATAAATAATATAATAATACTCGTAGGAAAGGTTTTCATCTTTAGCTCACAATTTGTGGATACTATACAATTAGAAAGGTAAAAAAAGGATCTAAAACATCACAGGACAATTGATAAATATATGGCACATGGAAACTAAACAAGGGTGGTCTATGGTGATAGGTAGGATGGGCTGAGAGTGGCTGAGGGTTGGGATTAAAGAGCTGAGGTCTATGGTGATAGGTGGGATGGGCTGAGAGTGGCAGAGGGGTGGGATTAAAGAGCTGAGGTCTATGGTGATAGGTGGGATGGGCTGAGAGTGGCTGAGGGTTGGGATTAAAGAGCTGAGGTCTATGGTGATAGGTAGGATGGGCTGAGAGTGGCTGAGGGTTGGGATTAAAGAGCTGAGGTCTATGGTGATAGGTGGGATGGGCTGAGAGTGGCTGAGGGTTGGGATTAAAGAGCTGAGGTCTATGGTGATAGGTGGGATGGGCTGAGAGTGGCAGAGGGGTGGGATTAAAGAGCTGAGGTCTATGGTGATAGGTGGGATGGGCTGAGAGTGGCAGAGGGGTGGGATTAAAGAGTTGAGGTCTATGGTGATAGGTGGGATGGGCTGAGAGTGGCTGAGGGTTGGGATTAAAGAGCTGAGGTCTATGGTGATAGGTGGGATGGGCTGAGAGTGGCTGAGGGTGGGATTAAAGAGCTGAGGTCTATGGTGATAGGTGGGATGGGCTGAGAGTGGCTGAGGGGTGGGATTAAAGAGCTGAGGTCTATGGTGATAGGTGGGATGGGCTGAGAGTGGCTGAGGGTGGGATTAAAGAGCTGAGGTCTATGGTGATAGGTGGGATGGGCTGAGAGTGGCTGAGGGTTGGGATTAAAGAGCTGAGGTCTGGGAATAAAGAGCTGAGGTCTATGGTGATAGGTGGGATGGGCTGAGAGTGGCTGAGGGTGGGATTAAAGAGCTGAGGTCTATGGTGATAGGTGGGATGGGCTGAGAGTGGCTGAGGGTGGGATTAAAGAGCTGAGGTCTATGGTGATAGGTGGGATGGGCTGAGAGTGGCTGAGGGGTGGGATTAAAGAGCTGAGGTCTATGGTGATAGGTGGGATGGGCTGAGAGTGGCTGAGGGGTGGGATTAAAGAGCTGAGGTCTATGGTGATAGGTGGGATGGGCTGAGAGTAGCTGAGGGGTGGGATTAAAGAGCTGAGGTCTATGGTGATAGGTTGGGATGGGCTGAGAGTAGCTGAGGGGTGGGATTAAAGAGCTGAGGTCTATGGGGATAGGTGGGATGGGCTGAGAGTATCTGAGGGGTGGGATTAAAGAGCTGAGGTCTATGGTGATAGGTTGGGATGGGCTGAGAGTAGCTGAGGGGTGGGATTAAAGAGCTGAGGTCTATGGTGATAGGTTGGGATGGGCTGAGAGTAGCTGAGGGGTGGGATTAAAGAGCTGAGGTCTATGGTGATAGGTTGGGATGGGCTGAGAGTGAGGGTGGGATTAAAGAGCTGAGGTCTGGGATTAAAGAGCTGAGGTCTATGGTGATAGGTTGGGATGGGCTGAGAGTAGCTGAGGGGTGGGATTAAAGAGCTGAGGTCTATTGATAGGTGGGATGGGCTGAGAGTTGCTGAGGGTTGGGATTAAAGAGCTGAGGTCTATGGGATTGGGATGGGCTGAGAGTATGGTGAGGGGTGGGATTAAAGAGTTGAGGTCTATGGTGAGGTGGGATTGAGAGTAGCTGAGGGGTGGGATTAAAGAGCTGAGGTCTATGGTGATAGGTGGGATGGGCTGAGAGTAGCTGAGGGGTGGGATTAAAGAGCTGAGGTCTATGGTGATAGGTAGGATGGGCTGAGAGTGCTGAGGGGGTGGGATTAAAGAGCTGAGGTCTATGGTGATAGGTGGGATGGGCTGAGAGTAGCTGGGATTAAAGAGTTGAGGTCTATGGTGATAGGTGGGATGGGCTGAGAGTAGCTGAGGGGTGGGATTAAAGAGCTGAGGTCTATGGTGATAGGTGGGATGGGCTGAGAGGCAGAGGGGTGGGATTAAAGAGCTGAGGTCTATGGTGATAGGTGGGATGGGCTGAGAGTGCTGAGGGGTGGGATTAAAGAGCTGAGGTCTATGGTGATAGGTTGGGATGGGCTGAGAGTAGCTGAGGGGTGGGATTAAAGAGTTGAGGTCTATGGTGATAGGTTGGGATGGGCTGAGAGTAGCTGAGGGGTGGGATTAAAGAGCTGAGGTCTATGGTGATAGGTTGGGATGGGCTGAGAGTAGCTGAGGGGTGGGATTAAAGAGCTGAGGTCTATGGTGATAGGTGGGATGGGCTGAGAGTAGCTGAGGGGTGGGATTAAAGAGCTGAGGTCTATGGTGATAGGTGGGATGGGCTGAGAGTAGTTGAGGGGTGGGATTAAAGAGCTGAGGTCTATGGTGATAGGTGGGATGGGCTGAGAGTGGCTGAGGGGTGGGATTAAAGAGCTGAGTTTGGTATGGTGATTGGTGGGATGGGCTTATAGTAATCTGAGGGGTGGGATTAAAGAGCTGAGTCTATGGTGATAGGTTGGGATGGGCTAGAAAAGTGAGTGGGATAAAGGATATATAGGTATTTGGTGATAGGTGGGATGGATTAAGTAAAAAGGGGTGGGATTAAAAATGGTGATAGGTGGGATGGGCTGAAATAGTTGAGGGGTATTAAATCCCAGCTGAGGTCTATGGTGATTTTGGGATGGGCTGAGAGTAGCTGAGGGGTGGGATTAAAAAGCTTCTATGGTGATAGGTGGGATGGGCACGAGTAGCTGTTGAGGTGGGATTTCCAGCTAAACTAATGGTGATAGGTTGGGATGGGCTGAGAACTAGCTGAGGGGTGGGATTAAAGCACTGTGTCTCCAGCTGAGATGTACAAGGGGTGGGATTAAAGAGCTGAGGTCTGTGGTGATAGGTTGGGATGGGCTGAGAGTAGTTGAGGGGTGGGATCTAAAATCTGAGGTCTAACTTTTGGGATGGGCTGATTAAAGAGCTGAGGTCTATGGTGATAGGTGGGATGGGCTGAGACTAGCTGAGGGGTGGGATTAAAGCAATGAGGTCTAAAATGATAGGTTGGGATGGGCTGAGAGGGGGTGGGATTAAAGCAGGTCTATGGTGATAGGTGGGATGGGCTGAGATAGCTGAGGGGTGGGATTAAAGCGCTTCTTGGTGATAGGTTGGGATGGGCTGAGAGTAGTTGAGGGGTGGGATTAAAGAGCTGAGGTCTATGGTGATAGGTTGGGATGGGCTGAGAGTAGCTGAGGGGTGGGATTAACATCAGCAAGGTCTGTTGATAAAGGGATGGGCTGAGAGTAGTTGAGGGGTGGGATTAATATACCATTGGTTTGTCAGTTACAATCCAGGGCTGAGAGAAGCTGAGGGGGATTAAAGAGCTGAGGTCTATGGTGGGTGGGATGGGCTGAACTCAGCAGGGGTGAGATTAAGGGCCTGAGGTCTGAAGTGATAGGTGGGATGGGCTGGGCTGAGAGGTGGGATTAAAGAGGGTTGGGATAGGTTGGGATGGGCTGAGAGTAGCTGAGGGGTGGGATTAAAGCGCTGAGGTCTAATAGGTGGGATGGGCTGAGAGTAGTTGAGGGGTGGGATTAAAGCGCTGAGGTCTGTGGTGATAGGTGGGATGGGCTGAGAGTAGGAGGGGTGGGATTAAAGATGCTGAGGTCTATGATAGGTGGGATGGGCTGAGAGTAGCTGAGGGGTGGGATTAAAGAGGTTGAGGTCTATGAGTGCCCATAGGTGGGATGGGCTGAGAGTAGGGGGTGGGATTAAAGATGCTGAGGGGTGGGATTAAAGATTAAAGCTGAGGTCTGGGTGATGGTTGGGATGGGCAGAGTAGTGGGGTGGGATTAAAGATGAGGTCTAAATCCTGATAGGTTGGGATGGGCTGAGAGTAGCATGATTAAAGACTGAGGTCTATGGTGATAGGTTGGGATGGGCTGAGAGTAGCTGAGGGGTGGGATTAAAGCGCTGAGGTCATGGTGATAGGTTGGGATGGGCTGAAGTAGCTGAGGGGTGGGATTAAAGCGCTGAGGTCTATGGTGATAGGTGGGATGGGCTGGATGAGGGGTGGGATTAAAGTCTGAGGTCTGTGGTGATAGGTGGGATGGGCTGAGAGTAGTTGAGGGGGATTAAAGAGCTGAGGTCTATGGTGATAGGTGGGATGGGCTGAAGTAGCTGAGGGGTGGGATTAAAGCCTGAGGTCTGTGGTGATAGGTGGGATGGGCTGAGAGTAGCTGAGGGTGGGATTAAAGCTGAGGTCCTGTGCTGAAAATACAAGATTTGGTCTGAGGGGTGGGATTAAACGCTGAGGTCTATGGTTTTAGGTGGGATGGGCTGAGATTAAAGTGAGCTGAGGGGGATGGGCTGGGTAGTTGAATTAAAGAGCTGAGGTCTATGGTGATAGGTTGGGATGGGCTGAGAGTGCTGAGGGGTGGGATTAACTGAGGTCTATGTGATAGGTGGGATGGGCTGAGAGTAGTTGAGGGGTGGGATTAAAGCGCTGAAATAGCAGGGGTGGGATTAAAACTGAGGTCTATGGTGACCCAGGTGGGATGGGCTGAGAGTAGCTGAGGGGTGGGATTAAAGAGCTGAGGTCTATGGTGATAGGTCAAATGGGCTGAAAGCTGAGGGTGGGATTAAATGAGGTCTATTTTGATAGTGGGATGGGCTGAGTAGCTGAGGGGTGGGATTAAAGCCTGAATCTATGGTGATCCCTTGGGATGGGCTGAGGTAGCTGAGGGGTGGGAAACCCTGAGGTCTATGGTGATAGGTTGGGATGGGCTGAGACAGTTGATAAAGAGCTGAGGTCTATGGTGATAGGTGGGATGGGCTGACAGTAGCTGAGGGTGGGATTAAAGCGCTGAGGTCTATGGTGATAGGTGGGATGGGCTGAGAGTAGCTGAGGGTGGGATTAAAGCGCTGAGGTCTATGGTGATAGGTTGGGATGGGCTAAAGTAGCTGAGGTGGGATTAAAGCCTTATGAGGTCTATGGTGATAGGTGGGATGGGCTGAGAGTAGCTGAGGGGTGGGATTAAAGCGCTGAGGTCTATGGTGATAGGTTGGGATGGGCTGAGAGTAGCTGAGGGGTGGGATTAAAGAGCTGATCTATGGTGATAGGTTGGGATGGGCTGGAACGAGGTCTATGGTGATTGTTTGGGATGGGCTGAGAGTAGCTGAGGGGTGGGATTAAAGCTCTGAGGTCTATGGTGATAGGTTGGGATGGGCTGAGAGTAGCTGAGGGGTGGGATTAAAGAGCTGAGGTCTATGGTGATAGGTTGGGATGGGCTGAGAGTAGCTGAGGGGTGCTGATCATTAAAGAGCTGAGGTCTATGGTGATAGGTTGGGATGGGCTGAGAGTAGCTGAGGGGTGGGATTAAAGAGCTGAGGTCTATGGTGATAGGTTGGGATGGGCTGAGAGTAGCTTGAGGGTGGGATTAAAGAGCTGAGGTCTATGTGATAATGGGCTGAAAAGCTGAGGGTGGGATTAAAGAGCTGAGGTCTATGGTGATAGGTTGGATGGGCTGAGAGTAGCTGAGGGGTGGGATTAAAGAGCTGAGGTTATGGTGATAGGTGGGATGGGCTGAGAGTAGCTGATGGGATTAAAGAGCTGAGGTCTGGTGATAGGTGGGATGGGCTGATGGTTTATTAAAGGTGAGGTCTATGGTGATAGGTGGGATGGGCTGAGAGTAGCTGAGGTCTGGGAATAAAAGTATGCTGAGGTCTATGGTGATAGGTGGGATGGGCTGAGAGTAGCAGAGGGGTGGGATTAAAGAGCTGAGGTCTATGGTGATAGGTTGGGATGGGCTGAGAGTAGCTGAGGGTGGGATTAAAGCTGAGGTCTATGGTGATAGGTTGGGATGGGCTGAAGTAGCTGAGGGGTGGGATTAAAGAGCTGAGGTCTATGGTGATAGGTGGGATGGGCTGAGAGTAGCTGAGGGGTGGGATTAAAGAGCTGAGGTCTGGGTGATAGGTGGGATTCCTGAGAGTAGCTGAGGGGTGGGATTAAAGCTCTGAGGTCTATGGTGATAGGTTTGGGCTGAGATGTAGCTGAGGGGTGGGATTAAAAATGATCTATGGTTAGGTGGGATGGGCTGAGAGTAGCTGAGGGGTGGGATTAAAGAGCTGAGGTCTATGGTGATAGGTTGGGATGGGCTGAGAAGCTGAGGGGTGGGATTAAAGAGCTGAGGTCTATGGTGATAGGTTGGGATGGGCTGAGAGTAGCTGAGGGGTGGGATTAAAGAGCTGAGGTCTATGGTGATAGGTGGGATGGGCTGAGAGTAGCTGAGGGGTGGGATTAAAGAGCTGAGGTCTATGGTGATAGGTGGGATGGGCTGATTAGAGTAGCTGGGGGTGGGATTAAAGCGCTGAGGTCTATGGTGATAGGTTGGGATGGGCTGAGATTAGCTGAGGGTGGGATTAAAGAGCTGAGGTCTATGGTGATAGGTCTGAGAGTAGCTGAGGGTGGGATTAAAGAGCTGAGGTCTATGGTGATAGGTTGGGATGGGCTGAGAGTAGCTGAGGTGGGATTAAAGAGCTGAGGTCTATGGTGATAGGTTGGGATGGGCTGAGAGTAGCTGAGGGGTGGGATTAAAGAGCTGAGGTCTATGGTGATAGGTGGGATGGGCTGACCAGGAGGGTGGGATTAAAGTTGCTGAGGTCTATGGTGATAGGTGGGATGGGCTGAGAGTAGCTGAGGGTTGGGATTAAAGAGCTGAGGTCTGGGATTAAAGAGCTGAGGTCTATGGTGATAGGTGGGATGGGCTGAGAGTAGTTGAGGGGTGGGATTAAAGAGCTGAGGTCTATGGTGATAGGTGGGATGGGCTGAGAGTAGTTGAGGGGTGGGATTAAAGAGCTGAGGTCTATGGTGATAGGTGGGATGGGCTGAGAGTAGTTGAGGGGTGGGATTAAAGAGCTGAGGTCTATGGTGATAGGTTGGGATGGGCTGAGAGTAGCTGAGGGGTGGGATTAAAGAGCTGAGGTCTATGGTGATAGGTTGGGATGGGCTGAGAGTAGCTGAGGGGTGGGATTAAAGAGCTGAGGTCTATGGTGATAGGTTGGGATGGGCTGAGTAGCTTGAGGGTGGGATTAAAGAGCTGAGGTCTATGGTGATAGGTTTCCCTGAGAGTAGCTGAGGGTGGGATTAAAGAGCTGAGGTCTATGGTGATAGGTGGGATGGGCTGAGAGTAGTTGAGGGGTGGGATTAAAGAGCTGAGGTCTATGGTGATAGGTGGGATGGGCTGAGAGTGGCTGAGGGTGGGATTAAAGAGCTTATGTTTGGTAATGTATTATTGTTATGTGACTGCTTTATATCAAAGTACCATGTATGTCAAATGTATGTATATGTAGCAGAAAAGTAGTTAAAAAAAGATATATAGGTATTTGTACTCCGGGTGGTGGATTAAAAAAAAACACAAAAAAACATGCAACATATTAATAAATACAGTGTGTACTACTATCACTCCATAATGTATGTAATGTATGTACTATCCCAGAGAGGTTAAAAACATTTATTTTTACGCACGTGTATCTGTTGATACGGTTTTCCAAAATAAACAAATGGCTGCTCCAGGGTTATAGGAGGGGAACTTCCATCATCGGATCGGGAGCTCACTGTGTCTCCAGCCCCAAATGGATAGAGTGGGCCTGAGATGAACAAAATGGTCCGTTAATAACATCATTACAATTAGGTCACACAGCGATTATCTAACAATCTGTCACGGCCAACTTTCTGCATTGTCATCCTCACCCCAACTATTTTGTTGTTGATTTGGGTTATGCCACACACTAAAGGGAGAATAAACTCTTGGGATTCTTCAGCAATTCAGCCAAAATGAGTTTAGGTCATGGCGGGACACAAGATGCTTGGGAATTGGTTTTTCATTTTGGAATATTGACAAGTTGCAGTTGGAATGCAAGTGCACAATATTTAAATTCTAATTTTCCCAAAACCACTATCAGACACATCAGCAAGTGGCCATTCCATAAAGGGATTAGAGTATTTTAATATACCATTGGTTTCAGTCAGTTACAATCCAGTAAGAGAGAATTGAGAAGTGGATTGGAATCAGCTATTTATTGGGTGTAATGTAAACTCACCAGGGGTTGTTGAAGGGCCATCAGTTGCTGAAGTGTTCACTGGAGGATATAGACAGAGAGGTTGGAAATGTAGCACTTCCTGTAAAACCCCGTAGCCCCCAAAATTCAGGATTTGGTCTCTTTTATAAACGCTTAAAGCCCCACTGATTTTAGATTGCGGCGGGACACGAGATGCTCGAGAATGGGTCTTGAATATGAACACGTGGCAGCTGGGATGTAAATCATATTGCCTGACTTCTCATTTTGCCCAAGCAATTCAGCCAAAGTGAGTTTAGGTCATGGCGGGACACAAGATGCTTGGGAATTGGTTTTTAATTTTGGAATATTGACAAGTGGTAGTTGGAATGCAAGTGCACAATATTTAAATCCTCATTTTGCCCAAAACCATGTCAGACTGGAGGGATCACTATCAGACACATCAGCAAGTGGCCATTCCATAAAGGGATTAGAGTCCAGGTGTTCTTTTAATATACCATTGGTTTCAGTCAGTTACAATCCAGTAAGAGAGAATTGAGAAGTGAATTGAAATCAGCTATTTATTGGGTGTAATGTAAACTCACCAGGGGTTGTTGAAGGGCCATCAGTTGTTGAAGTGGTCGCTGGAGGATAAAGACGGAGAGGTTGGAAATTTAGCACAAGCACTTCCTGTAAAGCTCCCAAAATACAAGATTTGGTCTCTTATAAACGCTTAAAGCCCCACTGATTTTAGATTGCGGCGGGACACGAGATGCTCGGATATGGGTCTTGAATTTTTTTATATGGACAAGTGGCAGCTGGGATGCAAGTGCATTTACTGCTTGTGAAGTTGCTAGCTAGTAAGTTAGCATAAACTAGCGCTAACTGGGCTAGTCATTGTCTAAATCAGCTGTTCCCAAACTCAGTAACGGGACCCAAAGGGGTACACGTTTAGTTTTGTTCTCTAACACTACACAGCTGATTCAAATGATCAAAGCTTAATGATTAGATGATTATTTTAATCAGTTGTGTAGTGCTAGGGCAAAAACCAAAATATACATCCCTTGGGGTCCTGGGGACTGAGTTTGGGAAACCCTGGTCTAAATGACAGGCATAAGCACATTCATAACAATAGTATTCGTTTTGTCACTAAAACACCTTATACCACCCACCACTGCGACTTGTATGCTCTAGTCGGCTGGCCCTCGCTACATATTCGTCGCCAGACCCACTGGCTCCAGGTCATCTACAAGTCCATGCTAGGTAAAGCTCCGCCTTATCTCAGTTCACTGGTCATGATGGCAACACCCATCCGTAGCACGCGCTCCAGCAGGTGTATCTCACTGATCATCCCTAAAGCCAACACCTCATTTGGCCGCCTTTCGTTCCAGTACTCTACTGCCTGTGACTGGAACGAATTGCAAAAATCGCTGAAGTTGTTGACTTTTATCTCCCTCACCAACTTCAAACATCAGCTATCTGAGCAGCTAACCAATCGCTGCAGCTGTACATAGTCTATTGGTAAATAGCCCTCCCATTTTCACCTACCTCATCCCCACACTGTTTTTATTTATTTACTTTTCTGCTCTTTTGCACACCAATATCTCTACCTGTACATGACCATCTGATCATTTATCACTCCAGTGTTAATCTGCAAAATTGTAATTATTCGCCTACCTCCTCATGCCTTTTGCACACATTGTATATAGACTCCCCTTTTTTTCTACTGTGTTATTGACTTGTTAATTGTTTACTCCATGTGTAACTCTGTGTTGTCTGTTCACACTGCTATGCTTTATCTTGGCAAGGTCGCAGTTGCAAATGAGAACTTGTTCTCAACTAGCCTACCTGGTTAAATAAAGGTGAAATAAAATAAAAGTATGGTAACATCTTGTGGTCTAATGTGAATTACGGAGGGGGGGGGGGGGGGTCAGTTACCGCAGGGGGCTATTTACCCCCTAGTACCCTACCCTGCTGCAGCCACCGGTTGGTTTAAATGTAAGAGTAATGTGTTGCGTTGTCTCATGCTTCAACCACCAGTTGATTTAAAAAGTATTTTGTGACATTTCAAGAGTATCAACTCGACAGCAACAATAATTCATTACCGAGCCATGAGGGCCGAGGTAAACTAAGGGTTGACTTCCATAGATTCGCTTTGCTCTGATTTGATTCATTTTTTAAAATTTTTCTAGTATTCAGAAAATAATATTTTAGCAAGAGCACAAGCCACCAGCCCTCAACATTCTCAACATTCCAGAGAGTGCCAAAACCCAAAGCCCAAAACGTGTCTGCTGCAGAGGGACAGGACAAAGCCAGAAGAAAACCTATTCAGCCATAGTGTAAAAAATGATTAGTCGCTAAATCCAAAAACATTGACATGATTGTAATCAAACCCAACCCTCATGTAAATCATGATGCACAGTGATTAGTGGACCAGTCAGTGGCAAGCCCACGTCACACCTACACATTTACTGATCAAATCCCAGCTCTTTCGTGACAACCCCACCTATACATAATATTTGGTATATAACATCTCATTAAGATGAGAGACAGTTTCAGTCAGTTACAATCCAGTAAGAGAGAATTGAGAAGTGAATTGAAATCAGCTATTTATTGGGTGTAATGTAAACTCACCAGGGGTTGTTGAAGGGTCATCAGTTGTTGAAGTGTTCACTGGAATATATAGACAGAGAGGTTGGAAATGTAGCACTTCCTGTAAAACCCCATAGCCCCCAAAATTATAAACGCTTAAAGCCCCACTGATTTTAGATTGCGGCGGGACACGAGATGCTCGGGAATAGATCTTGAATTTTTGAATATGGACAAGTGGCAGCAGGAATATAATTGAGTATTGTCTCAATTCTCATTTTGCCCAAAACCATGGCAGACTGGAGGGATCACTATCAGACACATCAGCAAGTGGCCATTCCATAATGGGCTTGGGGTCCAAGTGTTCTTTCAACATAAGATTGTCAACATGTTGTCTTACAGTATATATACTGTATATAAAACAATATCTAAAGAAAGCCACACACTCTCTCACACACACTCCTATAGTATATGCAATACCACTTAAATGTAACTCAATTTTATCTTAAATGTAATCACTGTAATCCCCCAAAGTAACTATTCATCATGAAGGGGCATAAACAATAACTACTAATGCTGCACACTCCAAGATGTACAAATCTCACCTTTCTGGTAAAAAAAAATATATATTGCTGCGGTGTAGTCACGTTTGAGGACACAAGCTCAAATACACAGTACAAATATGATACAAATATGAAAATATGAAATATTTGATCAAAACTGTAGTTCTGGGTCGCCTCCCTGACCAAGGTTCTTCTTGCACGGTTGCTCAGTTTGGTCAGCGCTAGGCAGAGTCTGAGTAGTTCCATTTTTTGTGCTCAAGGAAACGTTCAACACTCTAGAAATTGTTTTATTGTCATAACTTCCGCTGAAGTGGGCTCCGCTCCTTGTTCGGGCGGCGTTCGGCGGTCGACGTCACCGGCTCTCTAGCCATCGCCGCTCCATTTTTCATTGATCCATTTGTTTTGTCTTGTTCCCTGCACACCTGGTTTTCATTCCCAATCACACTACATTTATTTATTCCTCTGTTCCCCATCATGTCTTTGTGTGAAATTGTTTGTTTGTTACATGTAGCCCGTATTAGTCTGTGTTTGGCCCGTGTGTGTTTGGCCCGTGTGTGTTTGGCCCGTGTGTGTTTGGCCCGTGTGTGTTTGGCCCGTGTGTGTTTGGCCCGTGTGTGTTTGGCCCGTGTGTGTTTGGCCCGTGTTGTTTGGTTTGGCCCGTGTGTGTTTGGCCCGTGTGTGTTTGGCCCGTGTGTGTTTGGCCCGTGTGTGTTTGGCCCGTGTGTGTTTGGCCCGTGTGTGTTTGGCCCGTGTGTGTTTGGCCCGTGTGTGTTTGGCCCGTGTGTGTTTGGCCCGTGTGTGTTTGGCCCGTGTGTGTTTGGCCCGTGTGTGTTTGGCCCGTGTGTGTTTGGCCCGTGTGTGTTTGGCCCGTGTGTGTTTGGCCCGTGTGTGTTTGGCCCGTGTGTGTTTGGCCCGTGTGTGTTTGGCCCGTGTGTGTTTGGCCCGTGTGTGTTTGGCCCGTGTGTGTTTGGCCCGTGTGTGTTTGGCCCGTGTGTGTTTGGCCCGTGTGTGTTTGGCCCGTGTGTGTTTGGCCCGTGTGTGTTTGGCCCGTGTGTGTTTGGCCCGTGTGTGTTTGGCCCGTGTGTTTTGGTTATTTTGTACCATTCGTGTACTTTGGGCGTATATTGCTATTTTCATTGGGTATGAATAAAGTGCACCTATTATCACCCATCTCTGCTCTCCTGCACCTGACTTACCTTCAACCAGTAGCGCACACCCTGACATTTATACCTTTCCCCAGATGACCTCTGAGATGAGGTGATCTACGTACAGTCCCTTGGCCTTCATGGTATAGTTTCTGCTATGACATGCACTGTGGGACCTTATATAGACAGGTGTGTTTTATTTTTTTCCATCTTGTCCAAACAATTGAATTGGCCACAGGTGGACTCCAATAGAGTTGTAGTGACATTTCAAGGATGATCAAATGAAATTGGATGCACCTGAACTCAGGTTGGAGTGTCATAGCAAAGGGGTGTGAATTCTTATGTAAATTTGAAATTTCTGTATTTCATCTTCAAAAAATTAGCAAACAATTTAAAAAAGCATGTTTTCATTTTATCATTATGAGGTATTGTGTGGTGAGCAAAAATGTATATTTAATCCATTTTAAATTCAGGCTGTAACACAAAGAATGTGTAACAAATCAAGGGGTATGAATACTTTCTGAAGCCACTGTATATTATACAGTATAAGCAATTCCAATGCAAGTCAATGGAGAGTGAGGCATGCTCTAGTATTCTCCCTATTCCCCCACTCTCTCACAAGTACACAAGTACAAGTACACACAAGTGGAGGCTGCTGAGGGGAGGACGGCTGGGAATAATGGCTGGAACGGAGTCAATGGAATGACATGAAACACATGGAAACGATGTGTTTGATACTATTCCAGTAATTCCGCTCCAGTCATTACCAAGAGCCTGTCCTCCCTAATTAAGGAGCCACCAACCTCCTTTGGTAGACACATACCATAGACATCCATGCACACCTGTGCAAAATATTCTAATTCACAGATCTTCTCGAGTGACATTGTCACAATAGAAGTTAAATATGTTATTTTAGGATGCTTGTAGGCCAAGTTTTCACACTTGTAGTTTTAACACCGAGCCTTCTTTCGGTAGAATAAGGAAGTCAAATCGATTCATCTGTGCTACTTCAGGAACTACCACCTATGCCTCTAAGACTAAGTGATGTAATCTCTGCTTATTTCATGTTATGTAAGTATCTCATGACGGTTTCAGTTACAATTTAGTCTGAGTTGAAAAGTGGATTGAAATCAGTTATTGGGTGTAATGTAAACTCACCAAAATCAGCAGTGGTCACCTTACCTTTTGAAACAATGGAGGGGGGTCAAGGTGAGCAAGCTTAAATTCACATGTAAAATACTAACACAATCATCAAGATACAAAGTGGATAAAGTACTTACTCGTCATCAACAAAAACAGCACAAAAAGCATCATTTGATTCCTCATTGTCACAAGCTCCTTGTCCATTCAAATCTAGAAGCAAAATGTTTCCTATTTATCGTCATAACCATGAATATCATTATCCCTTTCTTCAAAACTGTCTTCATTCACATTTGACATGTTCTATTCTACAAACAGATGTGTCAGAACAGCTCACCTGTTTCTGCGCATTCACCCTTTCTTCTGTGTAGTTCTGTTGGGTTGGGACTATTGGTTCTTAGGTATCGTTTATACGTAGGTATGTTAAGAAGGTGGAATGTGGCCAACCCCTATAGTCAATGGCAAACATGAATCACCCCAAGGACACTTACTGCAGGTTTTGGCACCAGGCTTATGTATTTTATATGTAAATAAAATGAATAAGGTGGAATAACAACAAATGGAATGCAATACATACATTTCAATTATGCTTAGGTAGCTAATTGGTTTCTTAGCTATATTCACCTTCAATATCTTAATCAGGACTTGATTTGCTGTAATAGTGTCACGCCCTGACCTGAGATATCTCTGTTTTCTTTATATTTTGGTTAGGTCAGGGTTTGACTAGGGTGGACACGCTAGTTTTTGTATTGTCTAGGAGTTTTGTATTGTCTAGTGGTTTTGTATTGTCTAGGGTTTTTGTATGTCTAGGGTTTTGTAGGTCTAGGTATTTGTATGTTTATGGTGGCCTGATATGGTTCCCATTCAGAGGCAGCTGTTTATCGTTGTCTCTGATTGGGGATCATATTTAGGTAGCCATTTCCCTTTGGTCTTTGTGGGTTCTTGTCTATGTGTAGTTGCCTGTCAGCACTCATTTGTATAGCGTCACGTGTCGTTTTGTTTAGTTTGTTCAGTGTTCATTCTTTTAAATAGAGAATGTACGCATACCACGCTGCACCTTGGTCCGATTCATACGACGAACGTGACAAATAGAAAATAACAGATTATTAGCTAGAGACAACCTACTCCTATTAAATTTGCAAAATATTCCCCCAGTGTGTAGAGCACCCTATTATTATTATATCCATTTTTTATGTGATTTTGAGAGCGAAGCTAGAAAGAAATGGGGGAAATACGAATCCTGGCAAAACAAAACTGAGAAAGCGGAATTTGGGAGAACAAAACCTGAATTAGGCAAAAAATAATTAAGGGCCCTACCAATGTTTTACTCTGTGTGTGACTGCACTTCAGAGTGTATCATCCTGTAGCACAGAATTCTGGGGAAAGTTGAGATCACATCCAATATTGGCAGTGCACACAAGAACTAAAGAGTTTAGGCCGTCCTAGAAATGTAATATAAATATACAGTTATAATATAATATATGCCATTTAGCAGATGCTTTTATCCAAAGCGACTTACAGTCATGCATGCATTTATAACCAGTGTGAAAGGCTGGCTAGTTAGTTGTTTCCCTTGCTCTGTCGCTGCTCGTGTGGAGCTATAGGTAACAATGCTCTGTGGGTGACTGTTGTCGTGTTCAGAGGGTCCATCGTTCCAGCCCAGGTTGGGTCAAGGAGAGGGATGGAAGCAATACCTTTACACATACATTTGTACGCATGGGTGGTCCCTGCAATAATCTGCCAACATGCATGACAAGGTTATAGCTAGATTTGTGATGCCTCAATTTTATATCATTCATAAAGCTTTTATTAAGCTGTGTTCATGTCACCCTTTATAAAGCACAGGTTTGTGTCATGTATGACATAGTGGGTTATGTCACATTTGACATGGGTGGTTATGTCACACAGTTATGCCACATTTATGAACCCTGTATAGAGCATGACATATAGTTATCGATGATTTGTGACATTTATGTAGTGCTTATGAAGGCTTTATTAAGGCTTTATGAAGCATTTATAAGCTACACTTCATTTAAAGCGGGACCAAACATTTGCAAATGCTGGAGTATAGAGATACATTTTAAATGTTAGCTTCACTGTCCAAATACATATGGGTTGAGTGTATACGTAGCTTATAGACAGGTAAATAAAGGGATTCTGCCATATTCTGGCAATTACACCTTTTGTCTCCTTACCCAGATTCAGATAGACTTGTGCAGTATGAAGCTATGATGACTAAGTAGAAGAATGTTGTTGTTCATGTTAAGAATCTTAACATTCATGGACCTTTATGACATGCAGTGCAGGCGTGGAACAATCCACAATAGATTAGACATGGTACACAATGAGTTATGACTGACAGTTGACCTCATAGGATTGAATAAGAACATTCTTAGTCATCATCGGTAGCGAAAATGCGAACTGGAAAAACACGTTGCCTCACCAGATGTGTGTGACATGAGGAGAACCTCCTCCTTAATAGATGTGTGGGAGGCAGGTGGACATTTATTGGAATAACTGAGTCTAAAAGGCGTCAGTCAGAACGTACCAGCTCGTAACTGGTACATCCTGTTCCATCTCCAGTCCTAGGGCTGTTATGGTGACTGTATTATCACCACACCATCAGTCACAACATACCAGCTTGTAACTGGTACATCCTGTTCCATGTCCAGACCTAGGGCTGTTATGGTGACTGTATTATCACCACACCATCAGTCACAACATACCAGCTCGTAACTGGTATCATCCTAGGGCTGTTATGGTGACTGTTCCATCTCAGTCCTAGGGCTGTTATGCACAACATACCAGCTCGTACAACATACCAGTGACTGTATTATCACCACACCATCAGTCACAACATACCAGCTTGTAACTGGTACATACTGTTCCATCTCCAGACCTAGGGCTGTTATGGTGACTGTATTACCGCCACACTGGCAGTCACAAGATTTTCGTACTTGAACTCAAAATGAACAATTGTTATTATCAATCTGTTAACATTACTCAAAAGATTACAACAATTTGCAGATAGCCTGTTTGCTATTGTAAAGGTGAAATAAATTATAGCTGGCTGTGTTACTTACTGCAGAGTAGGGCTAGCCATGATCTAACTAGTAACATAGGCTGGTAGTTGATTTTAAGGCACAGTTATGATAATGGGGATTTGTAATTAAGATTGAGATTGGACTAAAATGTGGGTAATTGGTTGCTTAGAGGTAAACATAGACTGTCTTGTTTTTGCATAGGGTCAATTAAACATGAAAAGAAAGGGAGAGATATCAGACTGTTACAAAAGGACCCAATGGTAGGCCAGGCCTATACTTTAAACTACACATTTTAGTTAGCAGCTGTTCGTATCTAATCTTGTGGATCCCTTAATTATACATTTCCATAGAGATATGACACATTATTTAATGTATATTTCAGACATGTCAAGATCCAGAGAAGAGGGTCCTGTACAGTATTTCCCAGAACTCAGCTTGGTACTAGGAAAAAGGTTTTAGCAGCTCCTGGTATATGGACAATTCATGGCTTGAATATTCTGTAAATCAAGATTAAATGTATTGTTTCGCCTGTAGTAATTTTTCTCTGCCCAGTACACCTGAATCTGCCTTCACATTACAGTCAGGGTTTTGTAACTGGAAAAAGGCGCTGCTTAAAGATTCTGGGTTTAAGCTCCATTCGAAGGCAGAGCATCATATCAATGCTATCTACGTATGCTTGGAATCAGCATAAAATGGCTATTGACAGCAACTCATCAATGTTAGATGTCATAAATGAGGACTGGAAAAAGAAAGTGGAGGAAAACTGTACTTACATTAAAACAATTTCAGATGTGCTCCTATTAACTGCCACTCAAAATATAACGCAGAGAGGTTATCGAGAGTCTGATGACTCTCACAACAAGGGTCATTGTTTTTACAATCTTAGAAGAAATAGCAAAGCATGACCCTCTCATAGAGAAAAGGATGCATGCATGTGGCAATGCTAAGTACACTGAGCCACCAAAACCAGAACAAAGTTATTGAGGGCAATGCTAAGTACACGGAGCCACCAAATCCAGAACAAAGTTATTGAGGGCAATGCTAAGTACACAGAGCCACCAAATCCAGAACAAAGTTATTGAGGGCAATGCTAAGTACACGGAGCCACCAAATCCAGAACAAAGTTATTGAGGGCAATGCTAAGTACACAGAGCCACCAAATCCAGAACAAAGTTCTTGAGGCCAATGCTAAGTACACAAGCCACCAAATCCAGAACAAAGTTATTGAGGGCAATGCTAAGTACACAAGCCACCAAATCCAGAACAAAGTTATTGAGGGCAATGCTAAGTACACTGAGCCACCAAATCCAGAACAAAGTTCTTGAGGCCAATGCTAAGTACACAAGCCACCAAATCCAGAACAAAGTTATTGAGGGCAATGCTAAGTACACAAGCCACCAAATCCAGAACAAAGTTATTGAGGGCAATGCTAAGTACACAAGCCACCAAATCCAGAACAAAGTTATTGAGGGCAATGCTAAGTACACAAGACATCAAATCCAGAACAAAGTTATTGAGGGCAATGCTAAATACACAAGCCACCAAATCCAGAACAATGTTATTGAGGGAAATGCTAAGTACACAAGCCACCAAATCCAGAACAAGGTTATTGAGGGCAATGCTAAGTACACAAGCCACCAAATCCAGAACAATGTTATTGAGGGCAATGCTAAGTACACAAGCCACCAAATCCAGAACAAAGTTATTGAGGGCAATGCTAAGTAAACAAGCCACCAAATCCAGAACAAAGTTATTGAGGGCAATGCTAAGTAACAAGCCACCAAATCCAGAACAAAGTTATTGAGGGCAATGCTAAGTACACAAGCCACCAAATCCAGAACAATGTTATTGAGGGCAATGCTAAGTACACAAGCCACCAAATCCAGAACAAAGTTATTGAGGGCAATGCTAAGACACAAGCCACCAAATGAACAAATGTTATTGAGGGCAATGCTAAACACAATACCAAATCCAGAACAAAGTTATTGAGGGCAATGCTAAGTACACAAGCCACCAAATCCAGTACAAAGTTATTCAGGGCAATGCTAAGTACACAAGCCACCAAATCCAGAACAAAGTTATTAAGGGCAATGCTAATCCAAATCCAGAACAAAGTTATTGAGGGCAATGCTAAGTTCACAAGCCACCAAATCCAGAACAAAGTTATTGAGGGCAATGCTAAGTACACAAGCCACCAAATCCAGTACAAAGTTATTGAGGGCAATGCTAAGTACAAGCCACCAAATCCAAAACAAAGTTATTGACTGGGCAATGCTAAGTACACAAGCCACCAAATCCAGAACAAAGTTATTGAGGGCAATGCTAAGTACACAAGCCACCAAATCCAGTACAAAGTTATTGAGGGCAATGCTAAGTACACAAGCCACCAAATCCAAAACAAAGTTATTGAGGGCAATGCTAAGTACACAAGCCACCAAATCCAGAACAAAGTTATTGAGGGCAATGCTAAGTACACAAGCCACCAAATCCAGAACAAACTTATTGAGGGCTTTGTTGAGATGGTACAAAGTCAAATAATAAGAGAAGTAAAAGAAAGTTAAGCTTTTATTGTAATTGCAGATGAAACCAAAGATGTAAATAAAATGAACAAATGTCTTTAGTTGTGAGGTACTATTACAACGGGGCCATCCACGAAAGCTTTTTACACCTTCAGTCAGCTGAAAGCTTAGATGTAATCAGTGATAATTGATTGCGTTGAAAAACATGGTCTGGACTACAGGAATAATCTTGAGGGGCAAGGCTATGAAGTTGCATCCGTCATGAGCGGAAAGCATTCTGGTGTGTCTGCACGGATTAATATCAGTGCAAGATGTAATGCACAGTGTTTGAATTTGGTTCTTGTAAATTCTGTCAAATCCGTGCATGAGGCAGTTCACTTTCTTGCTCTCCTGCAGAAGCTTTATAACTTTGTATCTGGCTCATAGGTTCATCTGAAGTGGCTTGCAGTTCAGAAAGAGCTGTATCCACAGCAGCAGCCCAGGAAGCTACAGAGACTTACGGATGGAAGGTTGGCATGCAGATACATGGCAAGCCGTAATCTAAGGGATTCTTGAATGAGCATCCTCTGTTTGCCTTTGCTCAGACCTTTGAGTCAGATTTAGAGGACCTCAAACATGAGGTTCATCAAACAAAGCAGCTTTTTGATAGGAGAGAGAAACTTGGAAGCGACAGACCGTCTACTCTCCTTGACTTGGTTGTGTTTCTAGAACCTTATAAAGAGGTCTTCCATGAGCTATTTCGACTTTGTAAGATTTCTGTTGTTAAACACCAGTCAGCAGTGCTTCTTGCGAGAGAAGCTTCTCAGCTTTAAAACTGAATAAAACCCACCTTAGAACAATAACGGTTGATGACAGGTTGTCACCTCGGAATGCTCGGTGTTGAGTCAAGGAGGGCATGCTCCCTCAACATGGATGAGTTTGTGAAACATTTTGCCAGTTCTCACCAGAACCGCAGAAGTATGCTGTTTTAAACCTACCTAGGATAATTTGGCACTTAGGCTGTCCCTCTGGTCATGATTAAAACCTACACTGTGTACTACCTAATACACTGACATTCTAAAATTATAAATCCCAAGGGAATCATGTCACACAGATTTAATTTAGTCTTGATTAAGCTAATTCCAAAATGTTTCTTGCTATTAGTTAACATAATATACAGTATATGAGCATAAATATGATAC
Source organism: Oncorhynchus gorbuscha (assembly GCF_021184085.1). Taxonomy (NCBI): domain Eukaryota; kingdom Metazoa; phylum Chordata; class Actinopteri; order Salmoniformes; family Salmonidae; genus Oncorhynchus; species Oncorhynchus gorbuscha. The sequence continues at coordinate 152,653 of NW_025745875.1, read as the reverse complement.
TGTAAGTTTGTAAAATTGATGGGCACCAATTTTTTTTTATCCATTTATGCTTGATACCTGGTATGTCAAATTGCAGTCTGTTTTTTTTGTAAATAAACTTTGCAATTTTTGTAACACACATGCTATCTTAACTCCTTGGTGCTTGAGCTTAATTTTCTGAAAATACTTCGGATGTTCAACACTTATAGACCCAGATTATATGTTAATGACATAGGTACACTTCAACTGTGAGAGATGGAATCTAAAACAAAAATCCAGAAAATCATTGTGTGATTTTTAAGTAATTAATTAGCATTTTCTTGCATGACATATGTATTTGATACATCAGAAAAGCCGAACTTAATATTTGGTACAGAAACCTTTGTTTGCAATTACAGAGATCACACGTTTCCTGTAGTTCTTGACCAGGTATGCACACACATCCTGGCTTAGGAAGGCCACCAAAAACTCAGAGATTTCCATACCCAGCTATAACATTTTCCGTCAAGATAGAACTGCCAAAGGGGGAGGAGTTGCAGTCTACTGCAGGGATAGCCTGCAAAGTAATGTCATACTTTCCAGGTCCATACACAAACAGTTCGAACTACTAATTTTAAAAATGACTCCCTCCAGGAATAAGTCTCTCACTGTTGCCGCCTGCTACCGACCCCCCTCAGCTCCCAGCTGTGCCCTGGACACCATTTGTGAATTGATCGCCCCCCATCTAGCTTCAGAGTTTGTTCTGTTAGGTGACCTAAACTGGGATATGCTTAACACCCCGGCAGTCCTACAATCTAAGCTAGATGCCCTCAATCTCACACAAATCATTAAGGAACCCACCAGGTACAACCCTAAATCTGTAAACAAGGGCACCCTCATAGACGTCATCCTGACCAACTGGCCCTCCAAATACACCTCCGCTGTCTTCAACCAGGATCTCAGCGATCACTGCCTCATTGCCTGTATCACCTACGGATCCACAGTCAAATGACCACCCCTCATCACTGTCAAACGCTCCCTAAAACACTTCTGCGAGCAGGCCTGTCTAATCGACCTGGCCCGGGTATCGTGGAAGGATATTGACCTCATCCCGTCAGCTGAGGATGCCTGGTCATTCTTTAAAAGTAACTTCCTCACCATTTTAGATAAGCATGCTCCGTTCAAAAAATGCAGAACTAAGAACAGATATAGCCCTTGGTTCACTCCAGACCTGACTGCCCTCGACCAGCACAAAAACATTCTGTGGCGGACTGCAAAAGCATCAAATAGTCCCCTCGATATGCAACTGTTCATGGAAGTCAGGAACCAATACATGCGGTTAGTCAGGAAAGCCAAGGTCAGCTTCTTCAGGCAGAAATTTGCATCATGTAGCTCTAACTCCAAAACGTTCTGGGACACTGTAAAGTCCATGGAGAACAAGAGCACCTCCTCCCAGCTGCCCACTTGCACTGAGGCTAGGTAACACGGTCACCACCGATAAATCCATGATTATCGAAAACTTCAACAAGCATTTCTCAACGGCTGGCCGTGCCTTCCTCCTGGCTACTCCAACCTTGGCCAACATCTCCCCCCCCCGCAGCTACTCGCCCAAGCCTCTTCAGGTTCTCCTTTACCCAAATCCAGATAGCAGATGTTCTGTAAGAGCTGCAAAACCTGGACCCGTACAAATCAGCTAGGGTAGACTATCTGGACGCTCTCTTTCTAAAACTATCTGCCGCCATTGTTGCAACCTCTATTACCAGCCTGTTCAACCTTTCTTTCGTATCTCCGAGATCCCTAAAGATTGGAAAGCTGCCGCGGTCATCCCCCTCTTCAAAGGGGGTGACATCTTAGACCCAAACTGTTACAGACCTATATCCATCCTGCCCTGCCTATCTAAAATCTTTGAAAGCCAAGTTAATAAACAGATCACTGACCATTTCGAATCCCACCGTACCTTCTCCTCTGTGCAATCCGGTTTCCGAGCCGGTGACGGGTGCACCTCAGCCACACTCAAGGTACTGAACGATATCATAACCGCCATCGATAAAAGACAGTACTGTGCAGCCGTCTTCATAGACCTGGCCAAGGCTTCCGACTCTGTCAATCACCGTATTCTTATCGGCAGACTCAATAGCCTTGGTTTTTCTAATGACTGCCTCGCCTGGTTCACCAACTACTTTGCAGACAGAGTTCAGTGTGTTAAATCAGAGGGCATGTTTTCCGGACCTCTGGCAGTCTCTATGGGGAAGGGGGGCACAGCGTTCAATTCTCAGGCCGACTCTTTTCTCTGTATTTATCAATGATGTCGCTCTTGCTGCGAGCGATTCTCTGATCCACCTCTACGCAGACGACAACATTCTGTATACTTCTGGCCCTTCTTTGGACACTGTGCTAACTAACCTCCAAACGAGTTTCAATGCCCTACAACACTCCTTCCGTGGCCTCCACCTGCTCTTAAACGCTAGTAAAACCAAATGTATGCTTTTCAACCGTTCGCAGCCCGCACCCGTCTGCCCGACGAGCATCACCACCCTGGACGGTTCCGACCTAGAATATGTGGACAACTATAAATACCTAGGTGTCTGGTTAGACTGTAAACTCTCCTCCCAGACTCATATTAAGCATCTCCAATCCAAAATCAAATCTAGAATCGGCTTTCTATTTCGCAACAAAGCCTCCTTCACTCATGCCGCCAAACTTACCCTAGTAAAACTGACTATCCTACCGATCCTCGATATCGGCGATGTCATCTACAAAATAGCTTCCAATACTCTACTCAGCAAACTGGATGCAGTCTATCACAGTGCCATCCGTTTTGTTACCAAATCACCTTATACCACCCATCACTGCGACCTGTATGCTCTAGTCGGCTGGCCCTCGCTACATATTCGTCGCCAGACCCACTGGCTCCAGGTCATCTATAAATCTATGCTAGGTAAAGCGCCGCCTTATCTCAGTTCACTGGTCACGATAACAACACCCACCCGTAGCACACGTTCCAGCAGGTATATCTCACTGATCATTCCCAAAGCCAACACCTCATTTGGCCGCCTTTCCTTCCAGTTCTCTGCTGCCAGTAACTGGAACGAATTGCAAAATTCACTGAAGTTGGCGACTTATTTCCCTCACCAACTTTAAACATCAACTATCTGAGCAGCTAACCGATCACTGCAGCCGTACATAGTCCATCTGTAAATAGCCCAACCAATCTACCTACCTCATCCCCATACTGTTTTTATTTACTTTTCTGCTCTTTTGCACACCAGTATCTCTACTTGCACATCATCATCTGCTCATTTATCACTCCAGTGTTAATCTGCTAAATTGTAACTATTCGCTCCCATGGCCTAATTATTGCCTACCGCCTCATGCCTTTTGCACACAATGTATATAAACTTTATTTTCTCTACTGTGTCATTGGCTTGTTTATTGTTTATTCCATGTGTAACTAACTCTCTGTTGTTGTCTGTGTCACACTGCTATGCTTTATCTTGGCCAGGTCGCAGTTGTAAATGAGAACTTGAGAACTTGTTCTCAACTTGCCTACCTGGTCAAATATATATTGATATATATATACTGTACCTCCTGAACTGGTTTTGACCTTTTGGCCTGTCCATGACCATTCTCTTGCCTACCACAGTGCAATCCCTTTTGGATTTAATAAATATATACCATAAGGACTTTCTCTGAGAGCCTAGTTATACTCAACATAGTTGTGTTAGCAAACTCTTGGTTTACAGGTCATATCAGGCCAGCAAGTCACATTATGCTGTTTTACAGTCATATGTAATTCCTATTGGAATCCAGCCAGAGTTAGGATATCCAACAAATGTATTTTAATTTATTTTAGCACCCACAACCTGCAATCTGAATGACTTGAATGCTGAGACAACCTTAATCATCTAAACTGGAACGACCATCCCAATAACAGGCCAATAGGTCGAATAACTACTAAAAGATTGGATTTAGAATTATTTAAAAAAATCTTTGTGTAGCATAAAATTAATCAACCAATCAATGTGCATCCAAAAACACAGATATTATAAAAACAATTCTGAATATCACCATGTAAAAGAACACACTGGGAAATGTGGTTCTATGTAGAACCCTTATTGCCTTCCAAAGAACCCTTCTTGCCTTCTGAAAAATCATTATTGCTTCCAAAGAATCATCACAGAAACCTTTCTTCCAAAAACAGTTCTTTATAATGTTAAAGGTTCTAGTTAGAAACCTGTGTCTGACATAGAACACTTGTCTTTCAGAAAGGGTTCTTCAGATAAAAACTGTTCTTTATAATGTTAAAGGTTCTAGGTAGAAACCTGTGTCTTACATAGAACACTTTTGTTTCAGAAAGGGTTCTTCAGATAAAAATCGTTCTTTATAATGTTAAAGGTTCTAGTTAGAGACCTGTGTCTTACATAGAACACTTGTCTTTCAGAAAGGGTTCTTCAGATAAAAACTGTTCTTTATAATGTTAAAGGTTCTAGTTAGAAACCTGTGTCTTACATAGAACACTTGTCTTTCAGAAAGGGTTCTTCAGATAAAAACTGTTCTTTATAATGTTAAAGGTTCTAGTTAGAAACCTGTGTCTTACATAGAACACTTGTCTTTCAGAAAGGGTTCTTTATAATGTTAAAGGTTCTAGTTAGAAACCTGTGTCTTACATAGAACGCTTGTCTTTCAGAAAGGGTTCTTCAGATAAAAACAGTTCTTGGTAGAACCCTATCCCTCCACAAAGAACCCCCTTGGAACCATTTTTTCGAAGACTGTAGGCATAACTGATTCATCTTTGCAGATGAATCCTTCGTTGACCCACAGCCAACCTCAAGGTTTTCCTCAACAAGGGTCTTCTGAAGGGAGTTACTCTAACCTGATCCTTGCACCAGAGCTACTCAACTTCTACCTGACTTCTCTATTTAATATCAAACTTGTTTAATGTATCCTTATCAGGGTGAATTGATTCTCATACAACACCTCAACTGAATCATCTCACTGAATCATCTCACATTGAATATTCCCACTGAATCATGCACATCCCCCATATAATAATAATAATACATTCACTTTTCCTACTAGCACTGACTTTGCTGATAACTACTTTATTGAGGGAAAATGTACCTGCTTCGGTTGTGATATGTTGTTGTCTCACCTAGCTATTTTAAGATGAATGCACTATTTGTAAGTCGCTCTGGATAAGAGTCTGTGAAATGAATAAAATGTCAATGTAATTTCCTGTTTCATATAAATCCTCCTTCGACCGATAGCCAACATCGAGGTTTTCCCCACATGGGTCATGTTGAAGAAGCTTACACCAGAGCCAATCAACTTGTACTTGTGTAATATCCCGTAACACTCTTAGCCCATACCTGACTAACGATATCTCTTATCTTTATCAACTTATAAAAAATGCAAAAGGTAGACTGAGATGCTGAAAACAATAGGTCAGGTATGGGTCACTGGAGTTAAAAGCGATTCATTGCCAGAATCTCAATCTAAGGTACTAACTTAGAAAAAAGGTGCTCCCTTGAACCATAAAGGGTTATTTGGTTTTCTCTGTAGGGGACATCTTCTTTTGGTTCCTTTTCACCAAGGAGTTCTTAATTGAAAAGCTAATTTTAGGGGTTCCTTGTTGGGTGAAAGGGTTCTACCTGGAACCAAAAATAGTTTTCCTACGGTGACAGCCGAAGAACCCTATCCGAAACCCTTTTTTCTAAGAGTGAATACAATCAAGCTGTCCTGGGTCTAGTCTCTCGTGACAGGCCAGGGTGTGCAGTTAATCCTTCGTTGGCCCACAGCCAACCTTAAGGTATTCCCCAACATGGGTCATCTGGAAGTAACAAGCCCGAACCTTACACCAGAGCCTTTCCAATTCCACCGGACCTCTCTATTTAAACACCTAACTTCTGTTATATCCAGTAACACTCTAAACCCATTTCCAACCTACTATTGGATATGTTACCTATATTGTACCTGTTCTGATCTCTGTACACATACTATTTTGACTTCAGAAGTGGCTGTTCAGTGAAAATGTATGTATTAATCCTCAGATAGTGATGGGTGATCATTTGCCCATGGCCTGACCAACCTCCATTCCAGGTGGGAAAAGGTTTTATAACATAAATGCAATTGTGAAAATGTTTTATAATATATTAACACAATAAAACGAGTTGAGTCACAAACGTTATAGGACATATACTCTCTATTTGGCACACTGTAGCCTTGTAGGTCTACAAATGACATCGTCCAATTGGATCAGGTCTGCAGATTACTAAATGCCGATATAGGACAAGTCTTGCTAAAAATAAGTTTGCCTCCTGGGGTTGACGTATGTATATCCCACATGATGTAGCCTATGTTGTCAGACCTATTTCCACGCACAACCATCAAAGGCAACGATGCAGGGAGCAGAGAGAAGATACGAGGTCGAATTCTTAAAGGTTTACGAATTGTATGAACCTCGAAGGTAACCTTGTCCCCAGGCTATTGCGAACAGCCATATCAGAGACTAGCCCACAGCTGGATTTAAATGTACGCGTTGTCTTTTTCACACTTTGACCTTTTTCACTCGGATTTACAATGGGTCAAAATCAGCAAGCTCAGTCAACCAGCGAAGAAGAGTTGGAAATATCGACAATTCAAGACCTCTACAGGAGGTTCATCAATGAGTGCCCCAGCGGTTCGTTGCACTTGCACGAGTTCAAAAGGATGTTTGGGGTTCAAAACGATAATTCGCCAGAATCGCAATACATGGAGGGCATATTCAGTGCGTTTGATATGAATGGGGTAAGATTCTGAATACAAACCAGCAGACCTGGGACAATTGCATTTGCATTCACTGTAAATGATGTATGTACATACTGTAAAAAAAAACATGTTGTATTGGTGTAGCCCTAAAGTTATCATAGACCCCTCCCCCTCAACTCAAGTGTTTTAAACTTCCCATTTAATTCATGAATATAGATTCATACAATTTTAGTACAATACTATTATTATTGTTTTCTAGAATATGGGTTTCCCAAAATGTGTGCTCTTTCCACATGCAGGCTAAGCTATTAGTGTACAGACAATCATGCTTCATTTGGCCGTATGCTTAATTAAATAGCCTAAAGTTAGATGACCATAATAACCTTCTTTCCATAAAGTGGGCCAGAGTGTAAAGCCAAATTAGTCGTTCCACCTCAAAAAGGACAAGAAAGAGGATTTCAACACCAACCTTCTCAGGTTGTTCCGGAATAGTTTTTGCATTCTTTAAATATAGTACCTAACATCCACATTTGACCGTTGTTTTTCTAACAATGACTTAGACATCGAAAGACACCAATGGACCCCCCACACCCCATGCCAATCCCACCCCAACAATGAGTATATTATCAGTTCTCTATGTCTGTTTTTTTTCATCCTATGTATTATATTCCCCCTGTTCAGAGAAATGAGTCATTGAAGCTGTTAGGTTTATGTCCCATCCTACATCTTGATATTATCTGGTTTGACCACTAGATGGTGGTGTTCCTGCTATTAGGTGAACAAAGTTTGAACCCCCCCTCAAATGGATCGTTCACCCAAATTACAAAATTACATATTGGTTTCCTCACCCTATAAGCAGTCTATGGACAACCCATGCTTTGGTTATGGTACCTATGTTAGCATTTTCACACTTCATGTTCAAATCATCTTAAAGTATTTAACATGTATTGTGTACCTTAACTTCAATTACATGCCAAGTTTCAAACAGCCATCTGTCCCTTTTAATAGCCAGGTGGCGGCACACATTTCAGCAAATAAAGGCCTGTTTCAAATAATACTTATTCTGTTAAGGAAAAGTAAAGAAAAAAAAATCAATAGAGGCATGCTAAGACAATTTTTTAATTTGTTTTATTTCACCTTTATTTAACCAGGTAGGCTAGTTGAGAACAAGTTCTCATTTGCAACTGCGACCTGGCCAAGATAAAGCATAGCAGTGTGAACAGACAACACAGAGTTACACATGGAATAAACAATTAACAAGTCAATAACACAGTAGAAAAAAAGGGAGTCTATATACAATGTGTACAAAAGGCATGAGGAGGTAGGCGAATAATTACAATTTTGCAGATTAACACTGGAGTGATAAATGATCAGATGGTTATGTACAGGTAGAGATATTGGTGTGCAAAAGAGCAGAAAAGTAAATAAATAAAAACAGTGTGGGGATGAGGTAGATGAAAATGGGTGGGCTATTTACCAATAGATTATGTACAGCTGCAGCGATCGGTTAGCTGCTCAGATAGCTGATGTTTGAAGTTGGTGAGGGAGATAAAAGTCTCCAACTTCAACGATTTTTGCAATTCATTCCAGTCACAGGCAGCAGAGTACTGGAACGAAAGGCGGCCAAATGAGGTGTTGGCTTTAGGGATGATCAGCGAGATACACCTGCTGGAGCGCGTGCTACGGATGGGTGTTGCCATCGTGACCAGTGAACTGAGATAAGGCGGAGCTTTACCTAGCATGGACTTGTAGATGACCTGGAGCCAGTGGGTCTGGCGACGAATATGTAGCGAGGGCCAGCCGACTAGAGCATACAAGTCGCAGTGGTGGGTGGTATAAGGTGCTTTAGTGACAAAACGGATGGCACTGTGATAAACTGCATCCAGTTTGCTGAGTAGAGTGTTGGAAGCCATTTTGTAGATGACATCGCTGAAGTCGAGGATCGGTAGGATAGTCAGTTTTACTAGGGTAAGTTTGGCGGCGTGAGTGAAGGAGGCTTTGTTGCGGAATAGAAAGCCGACTCTTGATTTGATTTTCGATTGGATATGTTTGATATGAGTCTGGAAGGAGAGTTTGCAGTCTAGCCAGACACCTAGGTACTTATAGATGTCCACATATTCAAGGTCGGAACCATCCAGGGTGGTGATGCTAGTCGGGCATGCGGGTGCAGGCAGCGATCGGTTGAAAAGCATGCATTTGGTTTTACTAGCTTTTAAGAGCAGTTGGAGGCCACGGAAGGAGTGTTGTATGGCATTGAAGCTCGTTTGGAGGTTAGATAGCACAGTGTTCAAAAGAAATGTGACACAGTTTGTAAATGATAACATATTAGTGTAGGAAAATTAAGAAATGGATTAAAATGCTGGAATTTAACAATTAACTATGCAAATGAGCAAAAGCTGTGTGCATTAAGGAAATAGACACCTGACTTAAATAGAAGCCTGTCTCTAATAAGCACCTGTTGGGTTGAGGAATTTAATTAAATAAACACCTGGGCTAATAATAAAATTTTATGTTAACTCAATGTTGTTACTTATAAATTATATGGATATGAAGTGCAAAAATGCTAATAGGTACCATTGACTTACATTGGATTTGCTGGTTTGAATACCGAGCCGACAAGGTGAAAAATCTGGTAATATCAGAATGTAGGATGGGATATAAACCTAACAACTTCCATTACTAATTTCTCTGAATGGGGAAAAAACATCATCAAATTCACTGAGAATACATTACATATGATGAAGAAATAATACTCAGAGCAGCAGCTCCATACTACTTATCAGACATAGAGAACTGATACTATAAACTCGGTGTTGGAGTAGGATTGGCGTGTAGGGCTGTGGGTGGCTTTTTGACATTTCTTTGGATTCCTCACGTCTTACTCCTTGTTAGAAAAATGTTCAGGTCCAAATCGTATCTTATTCAATATGTATTGAATATTCTATGAATCCTATAACTTAAAATGTCAAATTTAGGTGCAATTAATGAGCTTAATTTCTCAGAAATCTAATTATATTTCAAAAAATGATGTTGCAGGAATGCTAATAGTATCTGTTTTTAACTACAGAAACGACTTCAGAAGAATCTGAGTGGTTGTTACGGCCTGCTGAATTGACATGGAAAGACCCAAATGGAAATAGGGCCACACTTCCAACACAGGCCCAAGACAATGCTGTAGGCCAGTTAAGCTATCCCACAGTTACCACCAATGTAACAATTGAGGAGAAAGTTGGATATAGGCTCGATGCAGAAGTCTAAAAAGGTCCACAACTCACTGGACCCACGTCTCTTTCCCTATATTATTACAATCCACCATGATCCCATGGTATACCTTTTGTTTTACATGTGCCCCACTGTCAGGGATGTTATGTATTTCTTACTTGGAGAACACAGGATTTTTATTGAGGCTGTATTTGATCATGATCGTTTGTCTGTCTCTATTACAGGACAACACCATGGATTTTATTGAGTATGTTGCTGCGCTAAACCTTGTGCTTCGAGGACGGCTCGAGGATAAACTCAAGTGGTCTTTCAAGGTGTTTGACAACGATGACAATGGACGACTGGACAGGCACGAGTTGAGAATAATTATAAGGGTAAGGGTTCGGGCCGAAGTACGACCTATGGTAACATTCTAAGCCAGTGTTTCTCAACATGGCTCCTGGTAGGAATGTGTTCTACAGCACACTATAGCTCATTATCAATTAGACGCTAAGCTGTGTATATCTGCTTGGGTAACCACTAAACTCAAAGCCTCTGAGAATCAGCTATTTATCAAACAGAAAAACAACAACTAAGTTGAATAAACACATTTATATTGTAGATACTGCACTTTGCCCTTGCATTACCCATATAGTTAAGGTCATACAAAGGCAGAGTGCAGTATCTGCATTTTAGGGGTCATAGATCAAATCAGTGTTCATGGCTGATATGCATAAACATTACTTCATAATAAGATGATACGTCACTGCATTATCATTTATTTACCTACAACCTATTTGGATGGCTAACAAAAATACTTTAAAGCCATTTTTCTCAGATTCACTGTTGGCATAGTTACTGTATTGGCAGTATTGGAAGTACTCTAGTTAGAATAATTCAAATGAATTACATTTGGGCCATTTCATTCAGGCTTCTTAATTGGAGCAATTTATAGGGTAATTGAAAAGCTGTGTGGACAGTGGCTGTTCATGATTGAAGTTGAGAAACCCTGCTCTTGGACTTGAAGGCTGTAGTCCGATGCTCTACTGTTCCCCCGAAGTGTGTAGTCATATACGCCCCCTTATGGATTTAAATGCATTGAATTGGTGGAAAGAATATGGTAGGAACTTTCTCCAGCCTTCCTCGTACTAACCTATTGATTTAAAATGCACACATGTGGAAGGGTAGGAAATCTCTCAAAGTCTGCAAAACGTAACTATAACAGTTGATTGATGTAACAGTCCTCTGTCTGTGATGTCTGTAGATCATCTACAAGATAAAGAAAGGTTCTGTCAGTGACGAGGCAGGTCAAACCCACCTTACACCTGAAGAGGTTTGTGACCGTATCTTCCAGAAAGTTGACGAGAATGGTGACGGTGAGTACTGGACCACTTATTTGTGTATGGTGACGGTGAGTACTGGACCACTTATTTGTGAATGGTGACGGTGAGTACTGGACCACTTATTTGTGTATGGTGACGGTGAGTACTGGACCACTTATTTGTGAATGGTGATGGTGAGTACTGGACCACTTATTTGTGTATGATGACGGTGAGTACTGGACCACTTATTTGTGAATGTTGACGGTGAGTACTGGACCACTTATTTGTGTATTGTGACGGTGAGTACTGGACCACTTATTTGTGAATGTTGACGGTGAGTACTGGACCACTTATTTGTGTATTGTGACCGTGAGTACTGGACCACTTATTTGTGAATGGTGACGGTGAGTACTGGACCACTTATTTGTGTATGGTGACGGTGAGTACTGGACCACTTATTTGTGAATGGTGACGGTGAGTACTGGACCACTTATTTGTGTATTGTGACGGTGAGTACTGGACCACTTATTTGTGAATGGTGACGGTGAGTACTGGACCACTTATTTGTGAATGGTGACGGTGAGTACTGGACCACTTATTTGTGAATGGTGACGGTGAGTACTGGACCACTTATTTGTGAATGGTGACGGTGAGTACTGGACCAATTATTTGTGAATGGTGACGGTGAGTACTGGACCACTTATTTGTGAATGGTGACGGTGAGTACTGGACCACTTATTTGTGTATTGTGACGGTGAGTACTGGACCACTTATTTGTGAATGGTGACGGTGAGTACTGGACCACTTATTTGTGAATGGTGACGGTGAGTACTGGACCACTTATTTGAGAATGGTGACGGTGAGTACTGGAGCACTTATTTGTGTATTGTGACGGTGAGTACTGGAGCACTTATTTGTGTATTGTGACAGCCTTTAGCTGTTACTGAAGCAGGATGGTCAGATATGTCAGAAATAATGACATAGTGAGACACTATTAAAATAATGACCCATGTATGGCTTGATCCACTCAACCAATGGCGTGGGAAGTGGATGAACTTGTGAGATCTGAAAACATTTGGAGTGAGCTATCGCCTTGAACTCATTCTTGATGATACAGTATAATGACAGAGTGGATACACATTAGGTAGAATAATAAGGATCTCTTTGTTGTCTTTGGTTCCAGGTCAGATAACTCTGGAGGAGTTTGTGGAGGGGGCAAAGAGAGACCCCTGGGTACAAAAACTCATACGCCTGGATATCAACCCCAGTTACTGGGTCCACCAGCACTTGAGTGACAGAAAACTCCAGAGTCCAAAACGATGAACTAAAATGTCAGACAGGGATGAAGAGGACATTGGTTCTCTCTATTAAAGAGGATCTGAACCAAAACAATAAGTTCTGTGGTTGAAAACGGCCTGTATTCATTATCATCGACTCTACTCCCATAATAGGGTAACGATAGGATGGTCATATAGTCAGTATCTCTCAAAATGGGGATTTGCTAGATTTAGGAAATGAATGACATTGCCAAATCCTTGGATATTTGAGGATTGTGTATGAATTTCAATTATTCCCAGCATATTCACTCTCCGAGGAGTCAGAAGAAAGCGGATGTTTCCAGTTTTCATGGATACAGTCTTTTCAACTTCCATTTCCCCTGAAAAACGGATGTGGGGACTTCGCTCAGGCATCTTTTTGCACCTGCTGCATTAGGTTAGAGCATCCTGTATGATATCCAATTGTAGCAGCAGAATCAACCTACAGCCCATTTCTTTACAGACAGCAGAAATCCCCAATTGAGTCATTAGCAAACATCGCCTCAGGACTTATTTGATTGAGACCTTCTCCTACAATGGCCTTCTCCTACAATGGGTTTTGAGAAGGAGGCGAGGAGAGAGGACACGAAGAGTATGCATTTGAGATTCTCCCATTCAATTTATCGGGACATGCTCTGCAAGGTGCCAAAAGCGTTCCACAGCAGTGCAGGCCCATGTTGACTCCAATGCTTCCCAAGTTGGCTGGATGTCCTTTTAGATGGTGGACCATTCTTGACACACAAGGGAAACTGTTGAGTGTGAAAAACCCTGCAGCGTTGCAGTTCTTGACACAAACCGGTGTGCCTGACACCTACTACAATATCCTGTTCAAAGGCACTTAAAACTTTTGTCTTGCCCAGTCACCCTCCGAATGGCACACATTCACATTTCTTGTCTCAGTTGTCTCAAGGGTTAACAATCCTTCTTTAACCTGTCTCATCCCCTTCATCTACACTGATTGAAGTGGATTTCTATGTCATGGAAAGAAAAGGTGTCCTTAATGTTGTGTGCACTCTGTGTATATGCCAATATCAAAATAAATTTTTTATAACATTAAGATAAGTATTCATACTGTAGTACATACCCAGCTAGCACTTTTGTTTCCTTGGAAGTTGTGGAAACATGTGTTTTTGGTTTCCCATTAGTTCTGGGAACGAAGCCATATGTTTCCTGACCGGAAATAAACATGTATCCTGTTCAGGGAACGTTCATTTTTAGGTTGAAGGGAGGTTCTGAGAACATCTTACTATGGTTCACTAAAAGTTTTCCTGGGAGGTTTTATTAACGTTCTGAGAACAGAAATGATAGTTTATTTGAAGATAATTAAATAATGCTCTGAGAACATGTTTCAATAAGACTGCTAGATTAAGCAGTGTTGAACTCAAGCACAGGTAGGACACATGGAAATTCATCTTCTTAGACATTAATCATATAAACACATTCATTTTGTATTGTGGCACGGTGTCAGTAAGATTCAAACCTATGATCTTCTGTTCTCTATTCATGGAATTAGTCCACTGCGCCACAAGGATGGCACTATCATGCCTTGTTTTTCTTTACTCATACAAATCAGTTCAATTTAGTCTATTCATACAGACCCCCCATTTCAAAGGAAACAAGCACTCATTAAGTTCAGGTGTGTTGGCTGTGCCCACTAATTGGCCACACCTGAACTTAATGAGTGCTTGTTTCCTTAACAAGATAGAGGCTAGAGGGAGTTTTGTTGACGCTGAGAACATAATGTATATGTTGACGCTGAGAACATAATGTATATGTTGTTAAATAACATTCTTAGAACGTTCTTTGAACGTTACTAATGTTTTCTTAATGTTCTGAGAACATGACTTTAAATAGAACCCTGAGAAACCCTGCAGAAAACGTTACGCTGAAGTACTGAAATTCCCACCCAAGAAACATGGTTCTCAGAACATTATGTGCAACCAGAGTATCCCTTCAGCATTCCCAGAACCCTGAGGGAAGGTTGTATGCAATATAACCATAGGACAACCATGCTCTCACCAAGCTCTCACGCACCACGCTCACCAAGCTCTAAGAAACATATGGTTCTCAGAACGTTATGCGTTAGCTGGGTATCCCTTTAGCATTCCCAGAACCCTGAGGGAAGGTTGTATGCAATATAACCATAGGACAACCATGCTCTCACCAAGCTCTCACCACGCTCTCACCAAGCTCTCACCAAACTCTAAGAAACATATGGTTCTCAGAATGTTATGTGTTAGCTGGGTACCTTACATATTGTAGAAACAAACAACAACATATACCCAATATACAGTATGTCCAGGTATATATGGACATTTTCAATATATGAAATGGTAGAAACAAGTAAGCTTACCAGACAAATACTGTAAATAACAGTAGAGACCACACACAGTGAGAATGTAGCCATTTCACAAATCATTTCCAGAGTTGCAGCCTGGATATTTCGATTGGTCACACTTTGTTTAAATAGTGCCTTTTTTCTCACAAATAGCCATTTAAATCCTTGACAACTGTTTTTGCTGGCGATTGAGTCATAAGAGATGGTCGGTGGAAGATAATTCACAAGAACTTCAGGTAAATTATCTTTGAATACGGAGTACTGATATTTAATATTCTTTAGATATATTTTGAATTTAGTTTTGAATCGTAAATATTTTAGAATCTTGAAATGTGTTCTTGATTTTGAATTCTTAATAAGTGCCAAATGTTAGTATGTGGTCATACTAAAGTCAAACAATGTCTATGGCACTGCAATTGAAGCGAAAGCTTTGGATCGACCTTTAAAACAAACCTTCTGTTAAGGCAAGTCTTCCAGGTCCTGGCTCCCGAGGCAGCAAAGCATCCCCAAACCATCACACTACCACCACCATGCTTGACCGTTGGTATGAGGTTCTTACTGTGGATTGCAGTGTTTTGTTTTCGCCAGGCACAATGGGACCCATGACGTCCAAAAAGTGATCATTTTGAATCAACTGTCCATAGAACATTCTTCCAAGGGTCTTGATGATCATCCAGGTGCTTCTTGGCAAACTTGAGTCAACTGTTTTGGACAACATGGGTTTTGGAATGGCCTCGTCGAGTTCATGCTTGAAAACCCACAAATGTCGCTGAGTTACAGCAGTTCTGCAACCAAGAGTGGGCCAAAATGCCTCCACAGCGATTTGAGAGACTGATCAACAACTACAGGAAGTGTTTGGTTGCAGAGTCACTAAAGGTGGCCCACGCAGGCAGGCAGGCAGTTAAGTGTCAGGGGGAAATGACTTTTTCACAGGGAAATAGGGTTTTGAATAACTTTGAGTTTACACACAACAAAAAGTGTTTATACTTCAAATAAGTATAATTTTTTGGGATATTTGTAAACTCAGGTTCCCTTTATCTAATATTAGGGTTTGGTTGAAGATCTGACAACATTCAGTATCAAAAATATGTAAAAATAGAGAAAATCAAAAAGGTACAAATAGTTTTCACTGCGCTGTGTATCTGTTCTGCAGTTTCAAAATGAAAGCACCTTCAGTATCTAGTCGACACTTTTGAAGATGTCATAAGTATTGTACAAATTCACTTATAGTGTTTTACATTTGGTCAAAATGTAGTATTTGGTCCCATATTCCTAGCACACAATGACTGCATCAAGCTTGTGACTACAAACTTGTCGGATGCAGTTGGTTTTGGTTGTTGTGCCCAATAGAAATGAATGGTAAATATTGTATTGTCATTTTGGAGACACTTTTATTATAAATAAGAATATAATATGTTTCTGAACAGGTATACATTAATGTGGATGCTCCGAATAATCATGAATGAATTGTGAATAATGATGAGTGAGAGAGTTAGAGGTGTAGGGGAGTGTATGTATGTTTATTACACAATCGTTTTTTCCAAACACAGTACAATACAATCATTGTAATGGTATAACTTGTGGTCCTGATTCTTGTGCTGCACTGAATGGAGTGTAAAGTGTTGGGGATTGAGAAGCTATTTCATGTGCTATAACAAAGATCTGTCTGAATGCACTGGACAGGTTCTTTATGAATGCACACTTAACACAACTACTCAACCTGAACACGTGAGAAGGGCCAGGTTTCCCATTAACTAAGGGGATGGATAAGTGGAACTTTGGCATCTCAGACTGGAGGGAGGAGCTTAATGTTCTCATCTTATGTAAATAACTATGTGTGTTTGACCCAGGTTACCCAGAACAATCCTAAAACCTTTTTCAATGTTTTAAATGATCTTCTTTGTAATCCATTGGTGTCCTGTGAAGATATTTGATTGATTGCTGAGAAGAAAATTCTAAAGAGGATAACAAAAATATTTTCACAACATGAAATGAATAAAGGGGCTGGGGAGAAGTTACCCCAGAAAAAAACATGCTTTCACAGCAAATAATTATAGCGCCCCATATGGGGCTCTAACATGTAACATTCCACTTTGCAAGGCGGATGTTAAGCCCACCCTCATCCCCCATAGTGCCCAGATTCTTGAGCAACGGGACAAAACTAAGAGCGTGTGGCTGCCCTCTGGTGGACGAATTGGGAAGTCAGACGTATAACTCAAATAACAGAGTCTGAGGCTTCGGTTACCCAGCAACACAATTTATTTTACAGTAATGTCATTCACACACCTTTTTAAATATGGTGAATAGTATAATATTATTTACCCAACTGCTTTCCCAGGTAAATCCCTGTCACTTACCACTACACAGCCAGCCTGAGATACGATAATCCAATAGTCTGACCCCTTCTTCTGCCACACACTCATTAGGCAAGGATCAAGTTGCAATCTCCTCCCAATCAAAAGCTGTTTCATCACTATTGGCTATCAGACATTCCTCAGAGCAAAAGATCTGGTCAACTAGTAACATCTCTATTTCAACATAATGTATGTGTAATTATGGTGAGCATCAACATAGCACACCATAGCTGTGCTGGGTGAATTTGCTACGTTTCTTCAATGTAATCAGTTCAGGTCTCATTTTAATGTAGGTTGTCAAGGGTTCATTTCAAGTTAAATTCATGTTAGTTGGAAACAGAATCAAATATCAACCAATGTTGGAAAATGTTCTGTCTTTGCCTGGTGGCATGTTGTTTTTACCCATAGAGTTACATTTTACATTACATTTAAGTCATTTAGCAGACGCTCTTATCCAGAGCGACTTACAAATTGGTGCATTCACCTTATGACATCCAGTGGAACAGTCACTTTACAATAGTGCATCTAAATCTTAAAGGGGGGTGAGAGGGATTACTTATCCTGTCCTAGGTATTCCTTAAAGAGGTGGGGTTTCAGGTGTCTCCGGAAGGTGGTGATTGACTCCGCTGTCCTGGCGTCGTGAGGGAGTTTGTACATGCTAGGACCCAACAGATACTTGATACAGAGGTTCCTACCTTTACTACATTTAGCTAACATTAGATCATTGATACAGAGATCCTTACCTTTACTACATGTAGCTAACATTAGATCATTGATACAGAGATCCTTACCTTTACTACATGTAGCTAACATTAGATCATTGATACAGAGGTTCCTACCTTTACTACATGTAGCTAACATTAGATCATTGATACAGAGGTTCCTACCTTTACTACATTTAGCTAACATTAGATCATTGATACAGAGGTTCCTACCTTTACTACATTTAGCTAACATTAGATCATTGATACAGAGGTTCCTACCTTTACTACATTTAGCTAACATTAGATCATTGATACAGAGATTCTTACCTTTGTCTCGATTTGGCAGTCTCATCCAGATCATGGCATTAGTAGAAATTTAGGATAGCCATATTATCAGCTAATTAGCATTTAATTTGGGGGAGTAACTACAGACAGATATATTGATACAGCACCTTGTCCTGGAGATATATTGATAAGGCACCTTGTCCTGGAGATATATTGATACGGCACCTTGTCCTGGAGATATATTGATAAGGCACCTTGTCCTGGAGATATATTGATAAGGCACCTTGTCCTGGAGATATATTGATACAGCACCTTGTCCTGGAGATATATTGATAAGGCACCTTGTCCTGGAGATATATTGATACGGCACCTTGTCCTGGAGATATATTGATACAGCACCTTGTCCTGGAGATATATTGATAAGGCACCTTGTCCTGGAGATATATTGATACAGCACCTTGTCCTGGAGATATATTGATAAGGCACCTTGTCCTGGAGATATATTGATACGGCACCTTGTCCTGGAGATATATTGATAAGGCACCTTGTCCTGGAGATATATTGATAAGGCACCTTGTCCTGGAGATATATTGATAAGGCACTTTGTCCTGGAGATATATTGATAAGGCACCTTGTCCTGGAGATATATTGATAAGGCACTTTGTCCTGGAGATATATTGATACGGCACCTTGTCCTGGAGATATATTGATAAGGCACCTTGTCCTGGAGATATATTGATAAGGCACTTTGTCCTGGAGATATATTGATACGGCACCTTGTCCTGGAGATATATTGATAAGGCACCTTGTCCTGGAGATATATTGATACGGCACCTTGTCCTGGAGATATATTGATACGGCACCTTGTCCTGGAGATATATTGATAAGGCACCTTGTCCTGGAGATATATTGATAAGGCACCTTGTCCTGGAGATATATTGATAAGGCACCTTGTCCTGGAGATATATTGATAAGGCACCTTGTCCTGGAGATATATTGATACCGCACCTTGTCCTGGAGAGATGTACATGGTTATTAAAACGTCACGCCAGGGTGAGCCGACACAAAATGCAGCCCTTATTATAAGTGTTTCTAAAATTTCCTATGGGAAACATTGATGGTGGAAAAACGATTGGATGTCACGCCTTGGTCATTGTATTTTGTGTTTTTGTTATATGTTTGGGTAGGCCAGGGTTTGACATGGGTTTATATGTTGTTTTCGTATTGGGGTTTGTAGTATTTGGGATCGCGGCTAGTTAGGGGTGTTGTATAGGCTTGGCTGCCTGAGGCGATTCTCAATTGGAGTCAGGTGCTTATCGTTGTCTCTGATTGGCAATCGTATTTAGGCAGCCTGAGTTCGCTTTGTATTTTGTGGGTGTTTGTTCCTGTCTCTGTGTTGTAGTCACCAGATAGGCTGTAATTAGTCTCACGTTCCGTTCTGTTGTTTTTGTATTCAGTTTCAGTTATTTCATGTACCGCGTTTCATTCATTAAAGGCATGAGTAACCAACACGCTGCATTTCGGTCCGACTCTCTTCTTACAACAGACGAACGCCGTTACATTGGAACAGTTTCCCTGTTTGACCACTAGGTTTTATGGGTATTATGGCTCATACTGGCATTCTCTATTGCCACACCTGTAGGGAATTGGGAGGAACAGCCCCTACTTGGCAGTGTAGTTTTGACTGATTAAAGTCAAATCAAAGGCTTTCAGCATAACCAGTCTGGTGTCCATTAGGTTAGGACACCATCAGCCTCAAGCCACTGTACACCACGTCATCGAGCCACAGTGACCTTTCACCTACCACGGCCAAAACACTACAAAGCCAATTACAAACTCCAGACAATTACTATTATATACCATCTGTCACCAGAAAGGCAAGAATCTTCCTTTAAGGGGTCATTCTGTGATTCCAAAAATAACGAAGCCAACTGACAATGTAACCAACTGACATTAGGCCTGACATCCTCCTGAGACTTAACAATTCCTTGTTGTCCTCTCTAATGGACATTTGTTTTTGGTCCGTGTCGCTGAAGGTCATGCATGCCACTGTGTTAGGACCTGTTGTGGCTTTGAGAAGACATTCTGGGATTTTCACGTGGGGGTGTCACCATCATTTTGTCTTTCTGGTTCTTCAAAATGGCTACCATCACAATTACCATCACAATCAGTACATTTTATGCCAAGTGTGTGTAATTGTGTAATTAGATTTTTTGTGAGTTTGTTACTCAAATAGTTTCTAATCGATGCATATCTCAGTAATAGGTTGGTGAGTTTTCAGAGCAGTGTAATATGTTTTTAAATATCAAACACATTAAATGGGAGCTTAAGAGCTTGTTAATACATGTCCTCTGTAGTGGACAGCAGGATGAGATAACTATGGTTTTTACATACTCTCCCCGTTTACTGAAATGTAAAGAAAATCGTATTTACTATCAACTGAGTCAATGGAGTCCTGAGTCCTAATGGCCACTACAGTGCACATACATTTCGCTACACTCCAAACTCATCATTAAGCTTGAGTTCCTGGGTCTTGACCACGCTATGTGCAACTGGGTCCTGGACTTCCTGATGGGCCGCCCCCAGGTGGTGAAGGTAGGAAACAATATCTCCACTCCGCTGATCCTCAACACTGGGGCCCCACAATGGTGCGTTCTCAGCCCCCTCCTGTACTCCCTGTTCACCCACGACTGGGTGGCCTTGCTCGCCTCCAACTTAATCATCAAGTTTGCAGACGACACAACAGTGGTAGGCTAGATTATCAACAACGACGAGACAGCCTACAGGGAGGAGGTGAGGGCCCTGGGAGTGTGGTGTCAGGAAAATAACCTCTCAGTCAATGTCAGTAAAACAAAAGAGATGATGGTGGACTTCAGGAAACAACAACGACGAGACGGCCTACAGGGAGGAGGTGAGGGCCCTGGGAGTGTGGTGTCAGGAAAATAACCTCTCAGTCAATGTCAGTAAAACAAAAGAGATGATGGTGGACTTCAGGAAACAACAACGACGAGACAGCCTACAGGGAGGAGGTGAGGGCCCTGGGAGTGTGGTGTCAGGAAAATAACCTCTCAGTCAACGTCAGTAAAACAAAAGAGATGATGGTGGACTTCAGGAAACAACAACGACGAGACAGCCTACAGGGAGGAGGTGAGGGCCCTGGGAGTGTGGTGTCAGGAAAATAACCTCTCAGTCAACGTCAGTAAAACAAAAGAGATGATGGTGGACTTCAGGAAACAACAACGACGAGACAGCCTACAGGGAGGAGGTGAGGGCCCTCGGAGTGTGGTGTCAGGAAAATAACCTCTCAGTCAATGTCAGTAAAACAAAAGAGATGATGGTGGACTTCAGGAAACAACAACGACGAGACAGCCTACAGGGAGGAGGTGAGGGCCCTCGGAGTGTGGTGTCAGGAAAATAACCTCTCAGTCAATGTCAGTAAAACAAAAGAGATGATGGTGGACTTCAGGAAACAGCAGAGGGAGCACCGCCCTATCCACATCGACGGGACAGCCTACAGGGAGGAGGTGAGGGCCCTGGGAGTGTGGTGTCAGGAAAATAACCTCTCAGTCAATGTCAGTAAAACAAAAGAGATGATGGTGGACTTCAGGAAACAGCAGAGGGAACACCCCCCTATCCACATCGACGAGACAGTAGTGGAGAAGGTGGAAAGTTTTAAGTTCCACATCACGGACACACTGAAATGGCCCACCCACACAGACAGTATGGTGAAGAAGGCGCAACAGCGCCTCTTTAACCTCAGGAGGCTGAAAATATTTGGCTTGTCGCCAAAAACCCTCACAAACTTTTACAGGTGCACAATCGAGAGCATCCTGTCCGGCTGTATCACTGCCTGGTACAGAAACTGCACCGCCACAACCGTAGGGCTTTCCAGAGGGTGGTGCGGTCTGCACAACGCATCACCGGGGGCAAACTGTCACAGGAAGGCAAAAAAAGATAATCAAGGACAATAACCACCCGAGCCACTGCCTGTTCACCCTGCTTCCATCCAGAAGGCGAGATCAGTACAGGTGCATCAAAGCTGGGACAGAGAGATTGAAAAACAGATTCTATCTCAAGGCCATCAGATTATTAAACAGCCATCATTAGCACAGAGAGGTGGCTGCCTACCTACAGACTTGATGTCATTGGCCACTTTAATAAATGGAACTCTAGTCACTTTAATAATGACACTTTAAGAATGTTTACATAATTCACATTACTAATCTCATATGTATATACTGTATACTGTTTCCTACACTATCTATTCTATACTGTCTATTGCATCTTAGCCACTCTGTCACTGCTCATCCATGTATTTGATATTCATATGTTCTTATCCCATTCCTTTATATCCTTTACTAGACTGTGTGTATTTGGTTCTGTTTTTTGTTAGATATTGAATTTGTTCGATATTTGGTTTTGCTATAAAATTGTTAGATATGACATGTTAGATACTGCTGCACTGTCGGAACTAGAAGCATAAGCATTTCGCTACACTCGCAATAACATCTGCTAACCATGTGTATGTGACCAATACATTTTGATTTGATTTGATTTTACACACACACAAAAATATTTGTAAATTCCAAACCCTTGTGATGAAAGTACATAGTATTCCAGAACTTGTTTTTGCTAGGTCTCAGGATATAGGTTGGGTCTCAGGATATAGGTTAGGTCTCAGGATATAGGTTGAGTCTCAGGATATAGGTTGGGTCTCAGGATATAGGTTGAGTCTCAGGATATAGGTTGGGTCTCAGGATATAGGTTGAGTCTCAGGATATAGGTTAGGTCTCATGGTATAGGTTGAGTCTCAGGATATAGGTTGAGTCTCAGGATATAGGTTAGGTCTCAGGATATAGGTTAGGTCTCATGGTATAGGTTGAGTCTCAGGATATAGGTTGAGTCTCAGGATATTGGTTAGGTCTCAGGATATAGGTTGGGTCTCAGGATATAGGTTAAGTCTCAGGATATAGGTTGAGTCTCAGGATATAGGTTAGGTCTCAGGATATAGGTTGGGTCTCAGGATATAGGTTAAGTCTCAGGATATAGGTTAGGTCTCAGGATATAGGTTGAGTCTCAGGATATAGGTTAGGTCTCAGGATATAGGTTGAGTCTCAGGATATAGGTTAAGTCTCAGGATATAGGTTGGGTCTCAGGATATAGGTTGGGTCTCAGGATATAGGTTGAGTCTCAGGATATAGGTTGAGTCTCAGGATATAGGTTGGGTCTCAGGATATAGGTTGAGTCTCAGGATATAGGTTGAGTCTCAGGATATAGGTTAAGTCTCAGGATATAGGTTGAGTCTCAGGATATAGGTTGGGTCTCAGGATATAGGTTGAGTCTCAGGATATAGGTTGAGTCTCAGGATATAGGTTGAGTCTCAGGATATAGGTTGAGTCTCAGGATATAGGTTAAGTCTCAGGATATAGGTTGAGTCTCAGGATATAGGTTGGGTCTCAGGATATAGGTTGGGTCTCAGGATATAGGTTGAGTCTCAGGATATAGGTTGAGTCTCAGGATATAGGTTGAGTCTCAGGATATAGGTTGAGTCTCAGGATATAGGTTGGGTCTCAGGATATAGGTTGGGTCTCAGGATATAGGTTGGGTCTCAGGATATAGGTTGGGTCTCAGGATATAGGTTGGGTCTCAGGATATAGGTTGGGTCTCAGGATATAGGTTGGGTCTCAGGATATAGGTTGGGTCTCAGGATATAGGTTGGGTCTCAGGATATAGGTTGAGTCTCAGGATATAGGTTGGGTCTGAGGATATAGGTTGAGTCTCAGGATATAGGTTGAGTCTCAGGATATAGCTTGAGTCTCAGGATATAGGTTGAGTCTCAGGATATAGGTTGGGCTATTTGAGCTTTGAATGCCATAACACAATTTTTCGATGCTAACCAACATGTTTCGACAGAGATTTTGAAGAATACATCAACCTGTCTGACTATAAGTACTCTAATATACTACAGTATGGGTACTCTAATATATAATAATAATAATATTATTATTATATTATTATATATTATCTAATATATTATAGTGATAGGTTTGGATTTATGAACTTTAAATCCTTATTAATCATTAGTTGTAATAGAGAAATGAGGGGTGCCATAGCTGAGGGGCTACACCAGAGGTTAATGATTATCTGTAGGAGAAAAGTATATGGTGGGGGGCAATTAAGCTTGGAATGTACTGAGTGTAGGGAAAGCAATCACATGTTGTTATGCAGGTGAATGAGGACCCAAAAGCGACTTAACGAAAACAGAGTCTTTATTCCAGTCTTAGACAAAAGCGATAATCCTGGATATTATCTAGGTGAAAGCAAAAACAGGAAAACTGAAATCCACTCGTCAGTAGAGAGGAATGACTGGAGACGCGACCACAGACTGCAGGTCGCTTCGGGAAGGCACCGGCCGTAGCTGACATTGACACCTGCTCACACGCAGCATCTGAAGAAGGTAAAACACGACAGGGCGGAACAAGGACACAGAACAGCGAACATCATACAAGGATCCGACAAGGACAGAAGCGGAAAACAGAGGGAGAAATAGGGACTCTAATCAGAGGGCAAAATAGGGGACAGGTGTGAAAAGAGTAAATGAGGTAGTTAGGAGAATGAGGAACAGCTGGGAGCAGGAACGGAACGATAGAGAGAGAGAGCGAGAGAGGGAGAGAGGGAGGGGGAGAGAGAGGGATAGAAAGAGGGAAAGAACCTAATAAGACCAGCAGAGGGAAACGAATAGAAGGGAAGCACAGAGACAAGACATGATAATCAATGACAAAACATGACAGTACCCCCCCACTCACCGAGCGCCTCCTGGCGCACTCGAGGAGGAACACTGGCGGCAACGGAGGAAATCATCAATCAACGAACGGTCCAGCACGTCCCGAGAAGGAACCCAACTCCTCTCCTCAGGACCGTAACCCTCCCAATCCACTAAGTACTGGTGACCACGTCCCCGAGAACGCATGTCCATGATCTTCCGTACCTTGTAAATAGGTGCGCCCTCGACAAGGACGGGGGGGAGGGAAGACGAACGGGGGCACGAAGAAAAGGCTTGACACAGGAGACATGGAAGACAGGGTGGACGCGACGAAGATGTCGCGGAAGAAGCAAGTCGCACAGCGACAGGATTGACGACCTGAGAGACACGGAACGGACCAATGAACCGCGGAGTCAACTTGCGAGAAGCTGTCGTAAGGGGAAGGTTACGAGTGGAAAGCCACACTCTCTGACCGCGACAATACCTAGGACTCTTAATCCTACGTTTATTGGCGGCTCTCACAGTCTGCGCCCTGTAACGGCAAAGTGCAGACCTGACCCTCCTCCAGGTGCGCTCACAACGTTGGACAAAAGCCTGAGCGGAGGGAACGCTGGACTCGGCGAGCTGGGACGAGAACAGAGGAGGCTGGTACCCAAGACTACTCTGAAACGGAGATAGCCCGGTAGCAGACGAAGGAAGCGAGTTGTGAGCGTATTCTGCCCAGGGGAGCTGTTCTGCCCAAGACGCAGGGTTTCGAAAAGAAAGGCTGCGTAATATGCGACCAATCGTCTGATTGGCCCTTTCTGCTTGACCGTTAGACTGGGGATGAAAACCGGAAGAGAGACTGACGGAAGCACCAATCAAACGACAGAACTCCCTCCAAAACTGTGACGTGAATTGCGGGCCTCTGTCTGAAACGGCGTCTAACGGGAGGCCATGAATTCTGAACACATTCTCGATGATGATTTGTGCCGTCTCCTTAGCGGAAGGAAGCTTAGCGAGGGGAATGAAATGTGCCGCCTTAGAGAACCTATCGACAACCGTAAGAATCACAGTCTTCCCCGCAGACGAAGGCAGACCGGTAATAAAGTCTAAGACGATGTGAGACCATGGTCGAGAAGGAATGGGAAGCGGTCTGAGACGACCGGCAGGAGGAGAGTTACCTGACTTAGTCTGCGCGCAGTCCGAACAAGCAGCCACGAAACGGCGCGTGTCACGCTCCTGAGTAGGCCACCAAAACCGCTGGCGAATAGAAGCAAGCGTACCCCGAACGCCGGGGTGGCCAGCTAACTTGGCAGAGTGAGCCCACTGAAGAACAGCCAGACGAGTAGAGACAGGAACGAAAAGAAGGTTACTAGGACAAGCGCGCGGCGACGCAGTGTGAGTGAGTGCTTGCTTTACCTGTCTCTCAATTCCCCAGACAGTCAACCCGACAACACGCCCTTCAGGGAGAATCCCCTCGGGGTCGGTAGAAGCCACAGAAGAACTAAAGAGACGAGATAAGGCATCAGGCTTGGTGTTCTTATTACCCGGGCGATAAGAAATCACGAACTCGAAATGAGCGAAAAACAACGCCCAACGAGCTTGACGTGCATTAAGTCGTTTGGCAGAACGGATGTACTCAAGGTTCTTATGGTCAGTCCAAACGACAAAAGGAACGGTCGCCCCCTCCAACCACTGTCGCCATTCGCCTAGGGCTAAGCGGATGGCGAGCAGTTCGCGGTTACCCACATCATAGTTGCGTTCCGATGGCGACAGGCGATGAGAAAAATAAGCGCAAGGATGGACCTTATCGTCAGAATTGAAGCGCTGGGATAGAATGGCTCCCACGCCCACCTCTGAAGCGTCAACCTCGACAATGAATTGTTTAGTGACGTCAGGAGTAACAAGGATAGGAGCGGATGTAAAACGCTTCTTGAGGAGATCAAAAGCTCCCTGGGCGGAACCGGACCACTTAAAGCACGTCTTGACAGAAGTAAGAGCTGTGAGAGGGGCAGCAACTTGACCGAAATTACGAATGAAACGCCGATAGAAATTAGCGAAACCTAGAAAGCGCTGCAACTCGACACGTGACTTTGGAACGGGCCAATCACTGACAGCCTGGACCTTAGCGGGATCCATCTGAATGCCTTCAGCGGAAATAACAGAACCGAGAAATGTGACAGAGGAGACATGAAAGGCGCACTTCTCAGCCTTCACGTAGAGACAATTCTCTAAAAGGCGCTGGAGTACACGTCGAACGTGCTGAACATGAATCTCGAGTGACGGTGAAAAAATCAGGATATCGTCAAGGTAGACGAAAACAAAGATGTTCAGCATGTCTCTCAGTACATCATTAACTAATGCCTGAAAGACAGCTGGAGCATTAGCGAGACCGAACG
This sequence comes from Oncorhynchus gorbuscha, assembly GCF_021184085.1. NCBI lineage: Eukaryota > Metazoa > Chordata > Actinopteri > Salmoniformes > Salmonidae > Oncorhynchus > Oncorhynchus gorbuscha. The sequence goes on along the minus strand of NW_025745875.1, from coordinate 125,284 downwards.
GCAGAACCCGGTATTCAAAATGCCCTAACGGAGTGTTAAACGCCGTTTTCCACTCGTCCCCCTCTCTGATGCGCACGAGATGGTAAGCGTTACGAAGGTCCAACTTAGTAAAGAACCTGGCTCCCTGCAGAATTTCGAAGGCTGACGACATAAGGGGAAGCGGATAACGATTCTTAACCGTTATGACATTCAGCCCTCGATAATCCACGCAGGGGCGCAGAGTACCGTCCTTCTTAACAAAAAAAAACCCCGCTCCGGTGGGAGAAGAAGAAGGCACCACGGTACCGGTGTCGAGAGAAACAGACAAATAATCCTCGAGAGCCTTACGTTCGGGAGCCGACAGAGAGTATAGTCTACCCCGAGGGGGAGTGGTCCCCGGAAGGAGATCAATACAACAATCATACGACCGGTGAGGAGGAAGGGAGTTGGCTCTGGACCGACTGAAGACCGTGCGCAGATCATGATATTCCTCCGGCACTCCTGTCAAATCACCAGGTTCCTCCTGAGAAGAGGGGACAGAAGAAACAGGAGGGATAGCAGACATTAAACACTTCACATGACAAGAAACGTTCCAGGATAGGATAGAATTACTAGACCAATTAATAGAAGGATTATGACATACTAGCCAGGGATGACCCAAAACAACAGGTGTAAAAGGTGAACGAAAAATCAAAAAGGAAATGGTCTCACTGTGGTTACCAGATACTGTGAGGGTTAAAGGTAGTGTCTCACATCTGATACTGGGGAGAAGACTACCATCTAAGGCGAACATGGGCGTGTGCTTCCCTAACTGTCTGAGAGGAATGTCATGTTTCCGAGCCCATGCTTCGTCCATAAAACAACCCTCAGCCCCAGAGTCTATCAAGGCACTGCAGGAAGCAGCCGAACCGGTCCAGCGTAGATGGACCGACAAGGTAGTACAGGATCTTGATGGAGAGACCTGAGTAGTAGCGCTCACCAGTAGCCCTCCGCTTACTGATGAGCTCTGGCTTTTACTGGACATGAAATGACAAAATGTCCAGCAGAACTGCAATAGAGGCAAAGGCGGTTGGTGATCCTCCGTTCCCTCTCCTTAGTCGAGATGCGAATACCTCCCAGCTGCATGGGCTCAGTCTCTGAGCCGGAGGGAGGAGATGGTTGAGATGCGGAGAGGGGGAACACCGTTAACGCGAGCTCTCTTCCACGAGCTCGGTGACGAAGATCTACCCGTCGTTCTATGCGGATGGCGAGTGCAATCAAAGAGTCCACGCTGGAAGGAACCTCCCGGGAGAGAATCTCATCTTTAACGTCAGCGTGGAGTCGCTCCAGAAAACGAGCGAGCAAAGCCGGCTCGTTCCAGTCACTGGAGGCAGCAAGAGTGCGAAACTCTATAGAGTAATCCGTTATGGATCGATCACCTTGACATAGGGAAGCCAGGGCCCTGGAAGACTCCTTACCAAAAACTGAACGATCAAAAACCCGTATCATCTCCTCTTTAAAGTTCAGATAATTGTTAGAACACTCAGCTCTTGCCTCCCAGATAGCTGTGCCCCACTCCCGAGCCCGACCAGTAAGGAGTGAAATGACGTAAGCGATCCGAGCTCTCTCTCTAGAGTATGTGTTGGGTTGGAGAGAGAACACAATATCACACTGGGTGAGAAAGGAGCGGCACTCAGTGGGCTGCCCAGAGTAACATGGTGGGTTATTAACCCTAGGTTCCGGAGACTCGGAAGACCAGGAAGTAGCTGGTGGCACGAGACGAAGACTCTGAAACTGTCCTGAGAGGTCGGAAACCTGAGCGGCCAGGGTCTCAACGGCATGACGAGCAGCAGACAATTCCTGCTCGTGTCTGCCGAGCATTGCTCCCTGGATCTCGACGGCAGTGTTGTGAGAATCCGTAGTCGCTGGGTCCATTCTTGGTCGGATCCTTCTGTTATGCAGGTGAATGAGGACCCAAAAGCGACTTAACGAAAACAGAGTCTTTATTCCAGTCTTAGACAAAAGCGATAATCCTGGATATTATCTAGGTGAAAGCAAAAACAGGAAAACTGAAATCCACTCGTCAGTAGAGAGGAATGACTGGAGACGCGACCACAGACTGCAGGTCGCTTCGGGAAGGCACCGGCCGTAGCTGACATTGACACCTGCTCACACGCAGCATCTGAAGAAGGTAAAACACGACAGGGCGGAACAAGGACACAGAACAGCGAACATCATACAAGGATCCGACAAGGACAGAAGCGGAAAACAGAGGGAGAAATAGGGACTCTAATCAGAGGGCAAAATAGGGGACAGGTGTGAAAAGAGTAAATGAGGTAGTTAGGAGAATGAGGAACAGCTGGGAGCAGGAACGGAACGATAGAGAGAGAGAGCGAGAGAGGGAGAGAGGGAGGGGGAGAGAGAGGGATAGAAAGAGGGAAAGAACCTAATAAGACCAGCAGAGGGAAACGAATAGAAGGGAAGCACAGAGACAAGACATGATAATCAATGACAAAACATGACACATGTGGCAGGCATTGATAAGGGGAGAGAGCCAGGGATTAGTGATGAAGGGGGTCGAGGTCAGACCAGGTCATGTTAAGGAAGAAATAAAAGTTTATGGCCCGTATCACTTAGTGTCCTGCCTAGCAGTAAAGATACAATGTTTGTTCAGATGTGTAGGAGGAGACTCAGCCTAGGAGAAAGGGTTTTAATTATCAGTGATTGTGGGAAAATGGCTTTGTTTAATGCAGCTGTATTGACCCTCTGGGAAGAATACAATTGGTTTAAGCTTTCATAGTGTTTCATAGTGTCATAGTGTCAATTAGAGAATTAGAACCTAACAATGGGTACTGTAATGTTTCCAACTGTCACATCCCATCAGAACGCTAAATAGAAGCTTTTACTCTGAGAATTAGAACCTAACAATGGGTACTGTAATGTTTCCAACTGTCACACCCCATCAGAACCCTAAATAGAAGATTTTACTTTGAGAATTAGAACCTAAAAATGGGTACTGTAATGTTTCCAACTGTCACACCCCATCAGAACCCTAAATAGAAGCTTTTACTCTGAGAATTAGAACCTAACAACAGGTACTATAATGTTTCCAACTGTCACACCCCATCAGAACCCTAAATATAAGCTTTTACTCTGAGAATTAGAACCTAACAGGTACTGTAATGTTTCCAACTGTCACACCCCATCAGAACCCTAAATATAAGCTTTTACTCTGAGAATTAGAACCTAACAATAGGTACTGTAATGTTTCCAACTGTCACACCACATCAGAACCATAAATATAAGCTTTTACTCTGAGAATTAGAACCTAACAACAGGTACTGTAATGTTTCCAACTGTCACACCCCATCAGAACCCTAAATATAAGCTTTTACTCTGAGAATTAGAACCTAACAGGTACTGTAATGTTTCCAACTGTCACACCCCATCAGAACCCTAAATAGAAGCTTTTACTCTGAGAATTAGAACCTAACAGGTACTGTAATGTTTCCAACTGTCACACCACATCAGAACCCTAAATAGAAGCTTTTACTCTGAGAATTAGAACCTAACAACAGGTACTATAATGTTTCCAACTGTCACACCCCATCAGAACCCTAAATAGAAGCTTTTAATCTGAGAATTAGAACCTAACAATGGGTACTGTAATGTTTCCAACTGTCACACCCCATCAGAACCCTAAATATAAGCTTTTAATCTGAGAATTAGAACCTAACAACAGGTACTATAATGTTTCCAACTGTCACACCCCATCAGAACCCTAAATAGAAGCTTTTAATCTGAGAATTAGAACCTAACAATGGGTACTGTAATGTTTCCAACTGTCACACCCCATCAGAACCCTAAATAGAAGCTTTTACTCTGAGAATTAGAACCTAACAGGTACTGTAATGTTTCCAACTGTCACACCCCATCAGAACCCTAAATAGAAGCTTTTACTCTGAGAATTAGAACCTAACAACAGGTACTATAATGTTTCCAACTGTCACACCCCATCAGAACCCTAAATAGAAGCTTTTACTCTGAGAATTAGAACCTAACAACAGGTACTGTAATGTTTCCAACTGTCACACCCCATCAGAACCCTAAATAGAAGCTTTTACTCTGAGAATTAGAACCTAACAACAGGTACTGTAATGTTTCCAACTGTCACACCCCATCAGAACCCTAAATATAAGCTTTTACTCTGAGAATTAGAACCTAACAGGTACTGTAATGTTTCCAACTGTCACACCCCATCAGAACCCTAAATATAAGCTTTTACTCTGAGAATTAGAACCTAACAACAGGTACTATAATGTTTCCAACTGTCACACCCCATCAGAACCCTAAATATAAGCTTTTACTCTGAGAATTAGAACCTAACAACAGGTACTATAATGTTTCCAACTGTCACACCCCATCAGAACCCTAAATATAAGCTTTTACTCTGAGAATTAGAACCTAACAGGTACTGTAATGTTTCCAACTGTCACACCCCATCAGAACCCTAAATATAAGCTTTTACTCTGAGAATTAGAACCTAACAGGTACTGTAATGTTTCCAACTGTCACACCACATCAGAACCCTAAATAGAAGCTTTTACTCTGAGAATTAGAACCTAACAGGTACTGTAATGTTTCCAACTGTCACACCCCATCAGAACCCTAAATAGAAGCTTTTACTCTGAGAATTAGAACCTAACAATGGGTACTGTAATGTTTCCAACTGTCACACCCCATCAGAACCCTAAATATAAGCTTTTACTCTGAGAATTAGAACCTAACAGGTACTGTAATGTTTCCAACTGTCACACCCCATCAGAACCCTAAATAGAAGCTTTTCTTTACTCCATTGATTGTTGACAATGTATTTGTAAAGAAACACTGTATAGGCGCAAAACGTTTAAAACTATAATTTGGATCTCATGGATGGTCAGTCCTTGCAATTGCTGATTAAGAGTCCAGTACACACACTTCAACATCAGCCAACAGTACAGTGAGTTAAAGGATTGCCATTTGGTTGAGTGACAGGCACAAGCCTAAGTAGGGAGTATGTCAGGACATGCCAACTATCCGCTGCCTTAGACACTGTGAACCATCAGATCCTCCTCTCCACCCTCTCAGGGTTGGGCGTCTCAGACTCTGCTCACCCTTGGATCGCATCCTATCTGGCCGGTCGCTCCTACCAGGTGGCTGGAGAGGATCTGTGTCTGCATCACGTGCTCTCACTACTTGTGTCACCAAGGGCTCGGTTCTAGGCCCTCTCCTCATTACACCAAGTCACTCTGCTCTGTCATGTCCTCACATGGTCTCTCCAATCATTGCTATGCTGATGACACTCAACTACACATCTCTGCATACCCGTCAGATATCTCCGCTTGGATGTCGGCCCACCACCTCAAGTCCAACCTTGACAAGAAGGAGCAGCCTTTCCTTCTGGGGACGGCCTGCCTGCTCCAAGACCTCTTCATCACGGTAGTTCTCTGCAAACATCAAAGCAGTGATTCACTCCTGCAGGGTGATGCTCTACAACATCCTTAGAGGAACACCTTTTCTCACACATTAAATAGTGCAGGTCCTAATCCAGGCACTTGTCATCTCCCCTCTAGACTACTGCATCTCTCTGTTGGCTGTGCTCCACGCTTGTTTGAGCAAACCCCTGCAACTTATCCAGAATGCTGCAGCCCACCTGGTGTTCAACCTTCATATGTTCTCCCATGTCACCCTGCTCCTCCACACACTCCAGTGTCTTCCAGTCAAAGCTTGCATCATCTTTAAGATCCTGGTGCTTGTCTACGGAACAGCAAGTTGAACTGCCCCTAGTAAGGCGATGCTCAAACCCTACATCCCAACCTGAGCCACCTCTGGTCTCTTGGCCCAGTCAAAGCTCTCTGTCCTGGCCCCCAATGGTGGAACAAGTTTTCCCTTCAAGTCATTACACCGGAGTCCCTGCCTATCTTTTGAAAATATCTGGGACCTTACCCTGTGTAAGTCGCTCTGGATAAGAGCGTCTGCTAAATGACTTAAATGTAAATGTAAATGTAAGAGTATCTTACCTTAAAGAGTATCTTAAAAAACTTACATGGCTCATTCGGGCAGGTAGCGTTCTCCTGGCATCCACCAAACCCAGATTTGTCCGTCGGACTGCCAAATGGTGAAGCGTGATTCATCCCTCCAGAGAACGTGTTTACACTACTCCAGAGTCCAATGGAGACGAGCTTTACACTACTCCAGAGTCCAATGGAGACGAGCTTTACACTACTCCAGAGTCCAATGGAGACGAGCTTTACACTACTCCAGAGTCCAATGGAGACGAGCTTTACACTACTCCAGAGTCCAATAGAGGCAAGCTTTACACTACTCCAGAGTCCAATGGAGACGAGCTTTACACTACTCCAGAGTCCAATGGAGACGAGCTTTACACTACTCCAGAGTCCAATGGAGACGAGCTTTACACTACTCCAGAGTCCAATGGAGACGAGCTTTACACTACTCCAGAGTCCAATGGAGACGAGCTTTACACTACTCCAGAGTCCAATGGAGACGAGCTTTACACTACTCCAGAGTCCAATAGAGACAAGCTTTACACTACTCCAGAGTCCAATGGAGGCGAGCTTTACACTACTCCAAAGTCCAATGGAGACGAGCTTTACACTACTCAAGAGTCCAATGGAGACGAGCTTTACACTACTCCAGAGTCCAATGGAGACGAGCTTTACACTACTCCAGAGTCCAATGGAGACGAGCTTTACACTACTCCAGAGTCTAATGGAGACGAGCTTTACACTACTCCAGAGTCCAATGGAGACAAGCTTTACACTACTCGAGCCGATGCATGACATTGCGCATGGTGATCTTAGGCTTGTGTGCGGCTGTTTGGCCATGGACACCCATTTCATGAAGCTCCCGACAAACAGTTATTGTGCTGACGTTGCTTTCAGAGCCAGTTTGGAACTCAGTAGTGAGTGTTGCAACTGAGGACAGATGGTTTTTACACGCTACACGCTTCAGCACTCGGCGGTCGTGTTCTGTGAGCTTGTGTAGCCTACTACTTCGCGGCTAAGCCGTTGTTGCTCTTAGACGTTTCGTCTTCACAATAACAGCACTTACAGTTGACCGGGGCAGCTCTCGCAGGGCAGAAATTTGACAAACTGACTTGTTGGAAAGGTGGATCCTATGACAGTGCCATGTTGAAAGTCACTGAGCTCTTCAGTAAGGCCAATGTTTGTCTATGTATGCTCAATTTTATACACCTGTCAGCAACGGTTGTGGCTGAAATAGCCAAATCCACTAATTTTTTGTATAGATAGTGTAGCTATCTTAAGATAAGACAAGTGTCTTAAACATAAACATTTGACATTTTATTGTATGTATGGGTACAGAGATAAGCTAATCATCAAAAAATTATGTTAAACACTATTATTACACACAGAGTGCGTTCATGAAACTTATGTGACTTGTTAAGCACATTACTCTTGAACTTATTTAGGCTTGTCATAAGAAAGGCTTTGAATACTTATTGACTGAAGACATTTCAGATTTTCATTTTTAATCCATTTGTAAAAATGTTTTTTTTTTTTTTAATTCCACTTGCACATTATGGGTTATTGTGTGTATACTTAGAAAAAAGGTGCTATCAGGAACCAAAAAGTGTTATTTTATTGTCCCCATAGGAGAACCCTTTGAAGAACCCCTTTTGGTTCCAAGTATAACTATTTTGGTTCCAGCTAGAACCCTTTTGGGATCCATGTAGAACCCTTTCCACAGAGGGTTCTACATGGAACCCAAAAGAGTTCTAACCGGAACCAAAACGTGTTTTCCTAAGGGGACAGCCGCAGAACCCTTTTGGAACCCTTTTTCTAAGAGTGTAAGCTAGTGATACAAAATCTTTATATTTAATCAATTTTAAATGCAAGCTGTACCACAACAAAATGTGGAAAAAGTCAAGGGGTTTTAATACTTTCTGAAGGCACTGTATGTCAGGAAATGCCTAGGGAGTATGTCAGGAAATGCCTTGGGAGTATGTCAGGAAATGCCTAGGGAGTATGGCAGGAAATGCCTAGGGAGTATGTTAGGACATGCCTTGGGAGTATGTCAGGAAATGCCTTGGGAGTATGTCAGGAAATGCCTAGGGAGTATGTCAGGAAATGCCCAGGGAGTATGTTAGGAAATGCCTTGGGAGTATGTCAGGAAATGCCTAGGGAGTAAGTCAGGAAATGCCTAGGGAGTATGGCAGGAAATGCCTAGGGAGTATGGCAGGAAATGCCTAGGGAGTATGTTAGGACATGCCTTGGTAGTATGTCAGGAAATGCCTTGGGAGTATGTCAGGAAATGCCTTGGGAGTATGTTAGGACATGCCTAGGGAGTATGTCAGGAAATGCCTTGGGAGTATGTTAGGACATGCCTAGGGAGTATGTCAGGAAATGCCTTGGGAGTATGTTAGGACATGCCTAGGGAGTATGTCAGGAAATGCCTTGGGAGTATGGCAGGAAATGCCTAGGGAGTATGTCAGGAAATGCCTTGGGAGTATGGCAGGAAATGCCTAGGGAGTATGTCAGGACATGCCTAGGGAGTATGTTAGGACATGCCTAGGGAGTATGTCAGGAAATGCCTTGGGAGTATGTCAGGAAATGCCTTGGGAGTATGTCAGGACATGCCTAGGGAGTATGTCAGGACATGCCTAGGGAGTATGTCAGGACATGCCTAGGGAGTATGGCAGGAAATGCCTAGGGAGTATGTCAGGACATGCCTAGGGAGTATGTCAGGACATGCCTAGGGAGTATGGCAGGAAATGCCTAGGGAGTATGTCAGGAAATGCCTTGGGAGTATGTCAGGAAATGCCTTGGGAGTATGTCAGGACATGTCTAGGGAGTATGTTAGGAAATGCCTTGGGAGTATGTCAGGAAATGCCTAGGGAGTATGTCAGGACATGCCTAGGGAGTATGTCAGGAAATGCCTAGGGAGTATGTTAGGAAATGCCTAGGGAGTATGTCAGGACATGCCTAGGGAGTATGTTAGGACATGCCTAGGGACTATGTTAGGAAATGCCTAGGGAGTATGTCAGGACATGCCTAGGGATTATGGCAGGACATGCACTCTTGAATGGTCAGGTGACAGCTCACCTTTCTTTTGGCAAAAGATTGAGAGATTTCTTAGTTAATGTGATTTGAAAGGTTAAATATACAACTCTGTCCCGTCCCCCATTAGGCCATGGTATTTGGCAAGTGGAGTAAAGGCATTTAGTTTGATGGACCGTGTCAGCAGATGCTTCGGTAGCCACTTGTAGTAGCCAGACTTTAATTTATAACCTTTATGTTGAACTATATTTGCTTGAATTCTTGTTGAAAATATTTTCTGCCATCAAAGTGAACTGCAACAATGGGTCAAGCAGAAAGCCACAATGAGATTGATTTGGAGCAAATTCAGGAGCTGTGTATGGCTTTTATGAAGGAGTGCCCGAGCGGGGCTTTGCACCTACATGAATTAAAACGGATCTTTGGTATACCAGCCAGCTGCGAGGAAGAGACTTTGTACATTGAGACTGTCTTCCATTCATTCGACACAAACAGGGTAAGTGAAGGGGGTAAAACTATTTTCAATCAGGAAATAATGTTTAAAAAAATGTAATCCATTCCATTCATCCATTGTGCTGTTAAAGGGACAGTTCACTCAAATTACGAAATGTAATGTTGGTTTCCTTACACTGTAAGCAGTCTATGGGCAAGGTATGACAGCAATCCATGCTTTGGTTTAGTTTCCCTGGCACTATTTCCAAATGCTAATCTCATGGTGCTGATATTAAAAAATGTTGTGCATCATATTCAAATCATCTACAGTGCCATCAGAAAGAATGTATACCCTTTGACTTATTCCACATTTTGTTATGTTACAGCCTGAATTCCAAATTGATTACATATATATTTCCTCTCACCCATCTACACACAATACCCCATAATTAAATGTTTTGAAATGTTTGCAAATATATAACTATTCAATGTACATAAGCATTCACATCCCTGAGTCAATACATGTTAGAATCACCCTTGGCAGCGATTACAGCTGTGAGTGTTTCTGGGTAAGTTTCTAAGAGCATTCCACATCTGAATTGTACAATATTTGTCCATTATTATTTTCAAAATGTCAAGCTCTGTCAAATATGTTGTTGATAATTGCTGGACAACCATTTTCAAGTCTTGCAATAGATTTTCAAGCAGATTTAAGTCCAAACTGTAACTCGGCAACTCAGGAACATTCACTATCTTGGTAAGCAACTCCAGGGCAGATTTGGCCTTGTCTTTTAGGTTATCGCCTGCAAAAAGGTGAATTCATCTCCCGGTGTCTGGTAGAATGCAAACTGAAACATGTTGTCCTCTAGGATTTTGCTTGTGCTTAGCTCCATTCTGTATGTTTTTTTTATCCTAAAAAACTCCCAGTCCTTAACAAGTACAAGCATACCCATAACATGATTCAGCCACCACTATGCTTGAAAATATGGACAGTGGTACTCAGTAATGTGTTGCATTGGATTTGCCCCAAACTTAACTTTGTATTCAGGAATTCTGTACAGGCTTCCATCTTCTCACTCTGTCAATTAGGTTCATATTTTGGAGTAACTACAACATAATAGATACATGCTCAGTTTTCCCCCAAACTAAACCTATTTAACCCTGTAACTATTTTAAAGTTTCCATTAGCCTGATAATGAAATCCCTGAACAGTTTCCTTAATCTCCGGCAACTGAGTTAGGAAGGACACCTGTATCTTTGTAGTGACAGGGTGTATTGCTTTTTTTATATATTTTTTATTTTACCTTTATTTAACTAGGCAAGTCAGTTAAGAACAAATTTTTCTTTACAATGACGGCCTAGGAACAGTTGGTTAACTGCCTTGTTCAGGGGCTCAACGACTGATATTTACCTTGTCAGCTCAGGGAATTGATCTAGCAACCTTTCTAATCACTTGGCTACACCATCCAAAGTGTAATTAATAACTTCACCATATTCAATGTCTGCTTTTAAAATATTTACCCATCTACTAATAGGTGCCCTTCTTTGCAAGGCATTGGAAAACCTCCCTGGTCTTTGTGGTTGAATCTGTATTTGAAATTCACTGCTCGACTGAGGAACCTTACAGATAATTATATGTGTGGGGTACTGAGATGAGGTAGTCATTAAAAAATCACGTTGAACACTATTATTGCAACTTATTATGTGACTTGTTAGCATTTTTTTCTCCTTAACTTATTTAGACAAACCATAACAAAGGGGTTTAATATTTATTGACTCAAAACATTTCAGCAGATTTTTTAATGAATTAGTAAAAATATGGAAAAATGTGATTCCCCTTTGACATTATGGGGTATTGTGTGTAAGCCAGTGACAAAAATCTAAATTTAATCCATTTTAAATTCAGGCTGTAACACAACAAAATGTGGAAAATGTCAACAGGTGGGAATCCTTTCTGAGGGCACAGAAGAAATTACTTTGTTGAGTTTCACAATCAATTTAAGATACTTTCGATTTGGACATAATGCACGAATAATGCTAATACCGGTATCATGACATAATTTAGTAATTTGGGTGAACAATCCCTTTAATTGCATTAGCTTCAGTTATCAATATACATTCAAAAGGTAAACATGCAATAAATCCATGTATTGTTTTCACAGGATAACGCGTTGGATTTTATGGAGTATACAGCCGCTCTTCATCTGATATTGCGGGGGAATCTTGAGGATAGGTTAAAGTGGTCCTTTAAAATCTACGACAAGGACGGGAATGGCAAGTTAGACCGAGAAGAGGTGAAAAACCTCATTCGGGTAAGAAATTACACATAATCTTCCTCTGCATTATGCTATTGACTGGCTGCTTCGTTTGGGCCTGCAGTTGGCTACTAGTAGTTGTAGATCAGTTAGGCTAGGCTATGCACCTTCTTTTCTAAGGGTAATAACAGCTGGACACATTTTGGTAGTATAATCTGCAATACTCAGTTTGAAGTTTTCTCAGTTGTATAACTTGTATAATACTTGTATAAAACTAATGTTATTAGAGCAGTGCCTTAATATGCTGCAGGTCAGGGATTAGGATCAGGTGTGGGATTAGGATCAGGTCAGGAGAAGCGACTACGTGGGATGACGGGTTTTCACAAATCTAATTCCGTTCGTACATGTTATTGGATTAAAGGATGGGAGGAGCAAGTGGCTTTAATACCAATTATTCTTGGGAACACCTAGCCCTGATCCTATAGCTTATCTGGTTCTGAACTGAACCAGCCCCCATGCCTATAGGTCAGCTGAGTTCACGGCTCTGGTATTTACTGTATATATAGGACCTCAATCTTTTTCCTTTATCAATTAAAAAGGCCTAATGTCACAGTATTGTTTCAATGTAAAAACATGTTTTTCCATTTCTAAAGATGTGTTACCCCACTGATGATATAGGATATATATATTATATTATAATGTTACCTCAGATAAACAACACTGGACAAAATATTATTTCTGTCATATAAAAGTTTATACATCTTTAGATTTTTCGTCAATGGGATTAACCCATATTTTTATGTTGAAACCCTTTTAAATGTATACCATCTGAGATAGGACAACTGTGTAAAAAACACTTCTGTCAAATACCACACTGTATGTAATGAAATGTATCTCATACAATTGCAGATCATTTACAAAATCAAAATTCATACAACTGCCATCAACATGACACCTAATGAAATCTGTGACAGAATCTTTGAGCTGGTCGACCAAAATCATGATGGTAAGTGCCCGGTTAAGATATATTCATATATACGGCAGAACATGCATTCAAATCTGTACCAAATATACAGTACTTTCATCAAACCACCACAATGAACAATCTGTGCTCTAAGGGCTTACATGTAATGCCATCTTCCATCAGAGAGAGACAATATGCCTTTGTCACTGCCTTTACACACTGGTCAGTCTGATGTAATGACCAGGATTAGGTCATGCTAGTGCTAATTGGTGGTCCATTTGACGGGGACTTTGCTCTTGCATCCTCATGGTCAGGTGCTACCTGGCCCATTATACAGAGGAAATATGGAGGTTTTGCCATTTTTTTGTTGTTTTATTTTTAATAAGCATGAATGGCTTCCTACTTTTAATAATCATGAATGGCTTCTTACTTTTAATAAGCATGAATGGCTTCCTACTTTTAATAATCATGAATGGCTTCTTACTTTTAATAAGCATGAATGGCTTCCTACTTTTAATAAGCATGAATGGCTTCCTACTTTTAATAATCATGAATGGCTTCTTACTTTTAATAAGCATGAATGGCTTCCTACTTTTAATAAGCATGAATGGCTTCCTACTTTTAATAAGCATGAATGGCTTCCTACTTTTAATAATCATGAATGGCTTCCTACTTTTAATAATCATGAATGGCTTCCTACTTTTAATAAGCATGAATGGCTTCCTACTTTTAATAATCATGAATGGCTTCTTACTTTTAATAAGCATAAATGGCTTCCTACTTTTAATAAGCATGAATGGCTTCCTACTTTTAATAAGCATGAATGGCTTCCTACTTTTAATAAGCATGAATGGCTTCCTACTTTTAATAAGCATGAATGGCTTCCTACTTTTAATAAGCATGAATGGCTTCCTACTTTTAATAAGCATGAATGGCTTCCTACTTTTAATAAGCATGAATGGCTTCTTACTTTTAATAAGAATGAATGGCTTCCTACTTTCTTACTAAGTTGGCACTACATACGAGTTATGTCAGTAACCTTAACCTGAGAAAGATCTTGAATCATTGCCCACCAAAATGTATATATTTTTCCTTCTATTACAGGCCAGATTTCCGTTACTGAGTTCATGGAGGGGGCCCAGAAGGACGAGTGGGTCATGAATATGCTCAAGCTGGACGTCAACGCTAGTGGCTGGGTCATGCAGAACTGTGTAAAAATGACCTGAGCCCTCCAAACAGGCTCTCTCATCTACACAGAGAGGGGTTGTGTCCCACAAATGGCGTCTGAGTTTTGTCTTTTTCTCACAAGAAACCTGATGCCTTGGGCCTAAAGATCTGGTTCTGCCTCCAGGTTTGCTTGTGGTGGTTCAGGCATAGACATGGAGCACTTTCCTCCGTATCACTTCTTGTAGTTGTTCTTTTAACATGCTGTCCATGCACGTTGATGTGTCGGAAGAACAGGCGTTCTCTTTTTGAGTTGGGACCAGCTGACAGGATGGAGTCTCATTCAGCACATGACTGTCATAGATCACTGGAACTCTGGTAGATTTCAAACAGAGTTCAAAGGTCATATTGTGTGATATGATATTACACAGGTCACTATCCGCAGTTTGAGTATTTACATTGCATTCAAATGTAAAAGATTATGGAATTCTATACTCAGTAATATTGTGACGATGGTTATGAAAGTATTATATTAATAATATTATATAATCAAAATAATTATTTCACAACCTTATACTTTCAAGTATGAAGTAATATTTCAAAACATTATATCAATGCAAATATCATACCGTTAGTAACCTAAATGTGATATATCATGTTATGTTACCCATATTTATTTGACCTATTATGTTTAAGGAATTTCTATCACATCAGAGAACTTAGAATGGGGATATGTTATATTATTCAATGTCAAGTACTTCAAATCCTTTCGTCATACCTGTCAAAACCAATGAGGCATCACAAAAACAGCTTTAATAACCTTTAAATATCAGCAGAGTTTAAACTGTGAACCAAACTGTTGGCTACAGTCGTGACCAAAAGTTTTGAAAATGACACAAATATTAATTTTCACAAAGTTTGCTGCTTCAGTGTCTAGATATTTTTGTCAGATGTTACTATGGAATACTGAAGTATAATTACAAACATTTCATAAGTGTCAAAGGCTTTTATTGACAATTACATGAAGTTAATGCAAAGAGTCAATATGTGCAGTGTTGACCCTTCTTTTTCAAGACCTCTGCAATCTGCCCTGGCATGCTTTCAATTAACCTCTGGGCCACATCCTGACTGATGGCAGCCCATTATTGCATAATCAATGCTTGGAGTTTGTCAGAATTTGTGGGGTTTTGTTTGTCCACCCGCCTCTTGAGGATTGACCATAAATTCTCAATGGGATTAAGGTCTGGGGAGTTTCCTGGCCATGGACTCAAAATATCTATGTTTTGTTCCCCGAGCTACTTAGTTATCACTTTTGCCTTATGCCAAGGTGCTCCATCATGCTGGAAAAGGCATAGTTCATCACCAAACTGTTCCTGGATGGTCGGGAGAAGTTGCTCTCGGAGGATGTGTTGGTACCATTCTTTATTCATGGCTGTGTTCTTAGGCAAAACTGTGAGTGAGCCCACTCCCTTGGCTGAGAAGCAACCCCACACATGAACGGTCTCAGGATGCTTTACTGTTGGCATGACACAGGACTGATGGTAGCGCTCACCTTGTCTTCTCCGGACAAGCTTTTTTCCAGATGCCCCAAACAATCGGAAAGGGGATTTGTCAGTGAAAATGACTTTACCCCAGTCCTCAGCAGTCCAATCCCTGTACCTTTTACAGAATATCAGTCTGTCCTTGATGTTTTTCCTGTAGAGAAGTGGCTTCTTTGCTGCCCTTCTTGACACCAGGCCATCCCCCAAAAGTCTTCACCTCACTGTGCATGCAAATGCACTCACACCTGCCTGCTGTCATTCCTGAGCAAGCTCTGTACTGGTGGTTCCCCGATCCTGCAGCTGAATCAACTTTAAGAGATGGTCCTGGTGCTTGCTGGACTTTCTTGGGCGCCCTGAAGCCTTCTTCACAACAATTGAACCACTCTCCTTGAAGTTCTTGATGATCCGATAAATGGTTGATTTAGGTGCAATCTTACTGGCAGCAATATCCTTGCCTGTGAAGCCCTTTTTGTGCAAAGCAATGATGACGGAAAGTGTTTCCTTGCAGGTAACCATGATTGACAGAGGAAGAACAATGATTCCAAGCACCACCCTTCTTTTGAAGCTTCCAGTCTGTTATTTGAACTCAATCAGCATGACAGAGTGATCTCCAGCCTTGTCCTCTTCAACAATCACACCTGTGTTAATGAGAGAATCACTGACATGATGTCAGCTGGTCCTTTTGTGGCAGGGCTGAAATGCAGTGGAAATGTTTTTTGGGGATTCAGTTCATTTGCATGGCAAAGAGGGACTTTGCAATTAATTGCAATTCATTTGAACATTCTTCATAACATTCTGGAGTATATGCAAATTGCCATCATACAAACTGAGGCAGCAGACTTTGTGAAAATTAATATTTGTGTCATTCTCAAAACTTTTGACCACGACTGTACCATTGTTGCAAGTTCCCAAAGAGGTTATTTTAAGTATTTTATGGTCATTTCTTTCATGTAGTCTACATTTTGGAATATCTTTACCCATTTTTAAGCTTTACTATTGTCCACACATCACGATTCCATAAATTGTATTTGAGATACTTAAATCAACCCTTTGATGAAGAATGAACCATTAATAAGAATTCACCTTTTGATCAACATCTAGTCAGCAAGTGCTGTGATATTTGATCCAAGTAATGACTAAAGATAACACAACACATCATTCTATATAGAACAATCCTCATTCAAAACATGTAGAATTTTGTATAGAATTATGTGCATTCAACACATTTACACCAAATATCTATATTTCCATTTGGTTTAATCGAATGCAAGCATGTCCCATTAAGTGGTCTCACCATAGCAACCATTCTTTGTTCATTTATTTGACAATCGATGCACCCATCACGATAAACCACAGGCTTATTGTTGTCGCATAGCTGAGAGGTAAGTAAGCATTTAATTGTACTGTGTATGTACACCAAGTGTATCCTGTGCACACAACAAATAAACTGGATTTGATTTGTAAAGCCACCCAGCCATGTAGGCATACCTCAGGGAGAAAGAAGCTTTGCACTAGTATTTTCTTGGGTGGGGTGTCCCAATGGAAAAACATCCTTACATCCATGTCAACGGTTCCCAGCATTGGTCTTCATGTAGCCTACCACTCTAGGGTATTATGCAGGTTATATGTCCAAATCAATAGTCAGAGTGCAGTTAGAAGATTGGCTCAGCTGAAAACCCACATTCAAGAGGACCATTGTTTTGAACTCTTGCTCCACTCTGTTACATGATACTGTGATACACAACATTTCTATGCACAAGGCATCGTTGTCTCAGAACAGAGGTTTGTTCAAACAGTAAGGCACAAGAGTCCATGCTATATCATGAATATAGTCACAGGTAAATGCCGTTGTTCGTCTTGATGTGCTTGTCACACCCTGATCTGTTTCACCTGTCCTTGTCATTGTCTCCAACCCCTCCAGGTGTCGCTTGTTTTCCCCAGTGTATTTATCCCTGTGTTGCCTGTCTCTCTGGGCCAGTGTATTTATCCCTGTGTTTCCTGTCTCTCTGGGCCAGTGTATTTATCCCTGTGTTTCATGTCTCTCTGTACCAGTGTATTTATCCCTGTGTTTCCTGTCTCTCTGGGCCAGTGTATTTAATCCCTGTGTTTCCTGTCTCTCTGGGCCAGTGTATTTATCCCTGTGTTTCATGTCTCTCTGGGCCAGTGTATTTATCCCTGTGTTTCATGTCTCTCTGGGCCAGTGTATTTATCCCTGTGTTTCCTGTCCCTCTGTGCCAGTTCGTCTTGTATGTTTCCAAGTCAACCAGCTGTTTTTCCTGTTCTCCTACCTTGGCTATTCTCCTTTTTCTAGTCCTCCTGGTTTTGTCCCTTGGCTGTTTCTGGACTCTGTACCGACCTACATGACTATTCTACCTGCCTTGACCCCGAGCCTGTCTGCCACTCTGTACCTCCTGGACTCTGAACTGGTTTTGACCTTTGACCCGTCCACGACCATTCTCTTGCCTACTCCTTTTGGATTATTAAACATCTTAAACTCCAACCATCTTCCTCCTGTGTCTGCATCTTGTTCTTGCCTTGTGTCATGATAGTGCCAGTAGAAGACCTTTCAACCTCTTTACCTGGGACTATATTCATTGTAGTGTAGTGTCACATGCCTTACTGCTTTTTAAAAAAGGGTCACAACATGCATACAAATACCGAGCAATCAGCATCGAGGATCCAATTAGCATCCAGGATCCAAACTACTCGTTTTATAACAAGAAATCACACCCAGCTGTCTGATTCTCTGTGAGGATGGAAGAGTGAGAAAGAGGGGAAGTGAGAGAGTGTCCAGGGTTCATGAGCGGTCTTCTCTATGCTCTCCAATGTGTGTACAGTACATTCACTGTGAACCTTTTAGACGCTCCAGATGCACTGTATTGTGGACCTGTGATGACTTACTGTATTACAATGTAGTTTTATACGGATTCTCTGTCATATGTTTCTTTATCCATATGTTATAGGGATTCTCTGCTGTATGTCTCTTTATCCATATGTTATACGGATTCTCTGTCATATGTTTCTTTATCCATATGTTATACAGATTCTCTGCTGTATGTCTCTCTTTATCCATATGTTATAGGGATTCTCTGCTGTATGTCTCTTTATCCATATGTTATACGGATTCTCTCCAGTATGTCTCTCTTTATCCATATGTTATAGGGATTCTCTGCTGTATGTCTCTTTATCCATATGTTATACGGATTCTCTGCTGTATGTCTCTTTATCCATATGTTATACGGATTCTCTCCAGTATGTCTCTCTTTATCCATATGTTATAGGGATTCTCTGCTGTATGTCTCTTTATCCATATGTTATAGGGATTCTCTGTCGTATGTCTCTTTATCCATATGTTATAGGGATTCTCTGCTGTATGTCTCTTTTTATCCATATGTTATACGGATTCTCTGCTGTATGTCTCTTTATCCATATGTTATACGGATTCTCTCCAGTATGTCTCTCTTTATCCATATGTTATAGGGATTCTCTGCTGTATGTCTCTCTTTATCCATATGTTATAGGGATTCTCTGCTGTATGTCTCTTTATCCATATGTTATACGGATTCTCTCCAGTATGTCTCTCTTTATCCATATGTTATAGGGATTCTCTGCTGTATGTCTCTTTATCCATATGTTATACGGATTCTCTCCAGTATGTCTCTCTTTATCCATATGTTATAGGGATTCTCTGTCGTATGTCTCTTTATCCATATGTTATACGGATTCTCTGCTGTATGTCTCTTTATCCATATGTTATACGGATTCTCTCCAGTATGTCTCTCTTTATCCATATGTTATAGGGATTCTCTGTCGTATGTCTCTTTATCCATATGTTATACGGATTCTCTGCTGTATGTCTCTTTATCCATATGTTATACGGATTCTCTCCAGTATGTCTCTCTTTATCCATATGTTATACAGATTCTCTCCAGTATGTCTCTCTTTATCCATATGTTATAGGGATTCTCTGCTGTATGTCTCTTTATCCATATGTTATACAGATTCTCTGCTGTATGTCTCTTTATCCATATGTTATACGGATTCTCTGCTGTATGTCTCTTTATCCATATGTTATACGGATTCTCTCCAGTATGTCTCTCTTTATCCATATGTTATACAGATTCTCTCCAGTATGTCTCTCTTTATCCATATGTTATAGGGATTCTCTGCTGTATGTCTCTTTATCCATATGTTATACAGATTCTCTGCTGTATGTCTCTTTATCCATATGTTATACGGATTCTCTCCAGTATGTCTCTCTTTATCCATATGTTATACGGATTCTCTCCAGTATGTCTCTCTTTATCCATATGTTATAGGGATTCTCTGCTGTATGTCTCTTTATCCATATGTTATAGGGATTCTCTGTCGTATGTCTCTTTATCCATATGTTATACGGATTCTCTCCAGTATGTCTCTTTATCCATATGTTATAGGGATTCTCTGCTGTATGTCTCTTTATCCATATGTTATAGGGATTCTCTGTCGTATGTCTCTTTATCCATATGTTATAGGGATTCTCTGCTGTATGTCTCTTTATCCATATGTTATAGGGATTCTCTGTCGTATGTCTCTTTATCCATATGTTATACGGATTCTCTCCAGTATGTCTCTCTTTATCCATATGTTATAGGGATTCTCTGTCGTATGTCTCTTTATCCATATGTTATACGGATTCTCTCCAGTATGTCTCTCTTTATCCATATGTTATACAGATTCTCTCCAGTATGTCTCTCTTTATCCATATGTTATACGGATTCTCTGCTGTATGTCTCTCTTTATCCATATGTTATAGGGATTCTCTGCTGTATGTCTCTCTTTATCCATATGTTATAGGGATTCTCTGCTGTATGTCTCTTTATCCATATGTTATAGGGATTCTCTGCTGTATGTCTCTTTATCCATATGTTTAGGGCTGTATGTCCATATGCAGAATATAAAGTGGATTTAGGTCACCTGTAGGTTTTTGATGACCGCATTCCATTTTATTCATATAATTCATCCCCTGTGCAATTAATGAAGTGATGTATCCTCCTAACACACACACACAGACACGCATGCACACACACTTCCTTATGCAACATGTGTTGTGAGACACCTCTGTATGCCTTTTCCATCCGTCCGTCTGTCCGTCCACCCCCAGTCTGTTTTTTTTAGGTGATTGATTCCCCTGAGGTTCACTGTCCTCTTGGGGTCAGACTACAGTAGGTTGATAACACGGTGAAAGGTGAGTGTTCAGCTAATACTTTAACTGGATTTCACAGCTAAGGCTAATTATTACACAACACACACACACACTTTTGGTTCAGTGTCGCTGCTAAATGCAAATATGGGAACGTAAAGTTGGAGGCTTTGCCTTGTTCATGTATCAGTGAGCACAGGTATGAGATACACTGTGACCTGGGACACACACCTGAAGTTAATTCAATCCACTAAGTCAATTAATATATTAACCACAGGCAAACACTCTGAAACACATATACAAAGTGCTTGTTTAGGCTATTCAGTCATCTCAAATTGTTTAATGAATGAATACACTCAATTCATCCTAGCTATTTACCCACATACCAGGTCATTGGCATGTGGTATTCCGTTTTTAATGAATATATCCATATGCTTAAACATGAATCTACTCAGGTCGCTCTTGCAAAATAGATGTATTCCAATTAGACTGTCCTGTATTTAAACTAAGGTTGAATAAATACCAAGCAAATGAAGCTTCATGTGAGCTTTGGTGACTTGTCTGATAAAGAGCAGAGGCAAATGTGGAGTGGGCAACATGAGGCTAATTAAATGACTTAGACTTTGTGGTCTGAGTAGCTGCACCCTCTTAGAAAAGGGTTATTCGGCTGTCCTGATAAGACAATCCTTTGAAGAACCATTTTTGGTTCCAGATAGAATCATTTTGGTTCCAGGTATAACCCTTTTCAGTGTGGAGGGTCATCGGTTGACTTCACCAGTCATTAATATTGGTGAATTGTTAAATAATCCCCTCAAATATCCAAAGAATGGAATAGGACCTTATCTTGCCAGCAGCATAACACCCTGCATACCACTGCTGGCTTGCTTCTGAAGCTAAGCAGGGTTGGTCCTGGTCAGTTCCTGGACGGGAGACCAGATGCTGTTGGAGGGCCAGTAGGAGGCACTCTTTGCTCTGGTCGAAAAAAAAATCCCAATCCCCCAGGGTAGTGATTGGGGCCACCGCCCTGTGTAGGGTGCTGTCTTTTGGATGGGACGTTAAACGGGTGTCCTGACTCTCTGAGGTCATTAAGGATCCCATGGCACTTATCGTAAGAGTAGGGGTGTTAACCCCGGAGTCCTGGCTAAATTCCCAATCTGGCCCTCAAACCATCACGGTCACCTAATAATCCCCAGTTTACAATTGGCTCATTAATCCCTCTCCCCTGTAACTATTCCCCAGGTCGTTGCTGCAAATGAGAACATGTTCTCAGTCAACTTACCTGGTAAAATAACGGATAAATAAACACGGGTTTTGACGCTTGTTGCATCTTGATTTGTTCCTGCCTATCTTGATTGGATTGCTTTATAACAGATCTAAAATATCGCCCAATGTTGGGTTAATCCTCAAACTCATTGACGTGGGCGCAAACCTGGTGTGTGGTCTCTGAGTGTATTGAATTAATGGCTGTGGTAGATGACTTTACCATCAATTGAAATCAATTGAAGTTATTAATTGAAACTTCATAGACTACCTTTACAGGCCTTGGATCTGCTCAACCATGGGTCAGTCGCACTGACTAGACGACGAGGTGGCCCTCACACATATCGCACTGACTAGACGACGAGGTGGCCCTCACACATATCGCACTGACTAGACGACGAGGTGGCCCTCACACATATCGCACTGACTAGACGACGAGGTGGCCCTCACACATATCCAGGAACTCTACCGAAAGTTCACCAGCGAGTGTCCCTGTGGCAACGTGCATATACACAAATTCAAGAAAAATGTTTCGATCGTATGATGCAAACCGTTTTTAGGTACCTTTGTACTGATTTATTAAGCTAAGTATCTTCAGAGGAAGGGATCATGGACATCAGTAGGCTAGTAGACTTTGTCAGAAGCTGAGACAGTTGTATATTATAAAACGAGTCATTAATTGTGATAATATCTTGGTTATATAGCCTAGAGAAACACCACATTAAAGATATGAATTAAAGGTAAGCAGGTAGCCTAGCTGTTAAGAGCTTTGGACCAGTAACCTAAAGGTCGCTAGCCTGGTTCAATCCCAGAGCCGGTGATATATATATGTTGATGTGCCCTTGAGCAAGGCACTCAACCCTAATAGCAACTGCAAGTTGCTCTGGATATGTGGCTCAAATATAAATGACTAAAATGTAAACGTAAATGTAAACGTCTGCCCTGGCTTCTACGCAGATTCTGTTTTGGATATCCCCGCGCGCTGTCCGTGGTGCTGAAACGCTCAACTACGTAACAACGTCACACAGAGATCCTCACCTACATCACATTCATTGGTGTTTAGTTTATTTAATTCCTTGTTTTTCCCTCTAAAATTATTTATTTATTTTGTCCATAGGACAACACACTAGACTTTATGGGGTATGTGGCAGCAGTGCACCTCGTTCTTAGAGGAAAGCTCGAGGACCGACTGAGGTCTTCTTTCAAATGTTATGACAGAGATGGAAACGGACACCTTGACAAAAAGGAGCTAAAACAAGTAGTCAAAGTAAGTGTATAGGGGTTTCATGTTTAGATGTGGTTTCTTTCTTATTATTTTGACGTACCCTGAAGCTAAACAGCGGTGTATGCTGCCAGAGATCCTCTCTGAACGTGATGACTGTAAACAATATACTGTGTATGATCCTCTTATCAAACTGAGATGCCTCAACACTTTCCCATGCTAATTGTACTCCTTTTTACACATTTTATATGATATGACATGCAGCACATTGAGCCATAAAAAACACCTTTGTGTGTAGTGTACCATCATCTGCTTCAATCTAGACTAAATGTGTGTATGTACCCTGCTTCCACTCACCATAGTAAATACATTTTCTCATGTCTTCCTCTCGCTGCAGATCATCTACAATATCAAGAGGCATGAGAACCCATCTGAAACAGAGAACCTGACCCCTGATCAAATCACTGACCGGATCTTCGACCTGGTGGATAAGAATAAAGATAGTAAGTATATACATGTGAGGTGTCTGTCTATCATTAGAAATGTAGTATCTGGGTAGGCCTGTATTTGTGCAACATACTCATTACATTATGGGTGTAGTAAGGTAATGCTAAACATTTCAGCAAGGCAATTGAAGGTGTATGCGCAGAGCCAGCAATGTTGAGATGACTAGAGTGCAAACATTTGTTCGCACCATTGGTGTGTGTGGCCAAAGAGCTCTATTTTAATGTCATCTGACCATAGCACCACCAGGATTTTGCTAAACGGCATTGGCACTTGGATCGAAACCAGCGATATGGTCATATGACACGAAAATAGAGGTATTTGGCCTCGCTCACCCGCGGTGAGTTTGGCCTTCGAAAGTACAATGCATCTGCAGAAAATACCTCATCCCTACTGGTCTTGGGGAACTTTAAGGTTGATGGCATCATGAACTTTACCAAGTGCCAGAACATTTTAGCCAAAAACCTGGTTGCCTCTGCCAGACTAAAACTTAGCTGCAAGTGGATGTTCCAGCAAGACATTAACCCCAAGCACACATCAACATGCACAAAGAAGTGGTTAATTGACCACAAAAATCAACATTTTGCAATGGCCATTTCAGTCTCCGGACTTGAACCCCATTGACATCCTGTGGTTTGAATTGAAGAGGGCAGTCTATAAGCACAGACAGAAGGAGATCAAGGATCTGGAAGGATTCTGTACGGAGGAATGGTCTAAGATCCTTCCCAATATGTTCTCCAACTCATAGTTTTTGTTATTGAAAAAGACTCAATAGCGTTATCCTCTCAAAGATGAGGTATTGAAAGGTTTTGAAAACAGTGGTGTGAATAAGTAAGACCCCTACCTTGTTGAGAAAAGAATGTTGCTTGTTAAACGAAATTGCTTTCTCTGAGCAATTGTATTAAAATAATACAATTTATAAAATGTTCTCTAGCATTCAATATAGCTCAGTATTTGAATCACTTTTATCGAGGGTGTCAATCATTAAGGTACCGACTGTATATATAAACTGAGTGTACAAAACATTAAGAACACTTGCTCTTTTCATAACATAGCTTTCACCTGGTCAGTCTATGATTCCTTTATGATGTCACTTGTTAAATCAACTTCAATCAAGGTAGATGAAGGGAAGGAGACTGGTTAAAGAAAGATGTTTAAGCCTTGAGATAATTGAGACATGGATTGTGTCAAAATCTGCAACACTGCTGGGTTTTTCAAGCTCAGCGGTTTCCCATGTATGAAGAATGGTCCACCACCCAAAGGACATCCAGCCAACTTGACACAACTGTGGGAAGCATTGGAGTATTAGATACACCCATCTAGTACTGGGTCGGATCCCCCTTTGCCTCCAGAACAGCCTGAATTCTTCAGGGCATGGAAACATTGCTCAATCGGTACTAAGGGACCTAACATGTGCCAGGAAAACATTCCCCACACCATTACACCACTTCCACCAGCCTGTACCATTGACACCAGCGCAGAATGGGGCCACGGACTCATGCTGCTTACGCCAAATCCTGATCCCTGTTCCTGTAGCATCAGCATGATGCTATAGGAACAAGGATTCATCGGACTAGGCAAAGTTTTTCCACTCCTCAATTGTCCAGTGTTGGTGATGGCGTGTCCACTGGAGCTTCTTCTTGTTATTAGCTGATAGGAGTAGAACCCGGTGTGGTCATCTGCTGCAATAGCCCATCCGTGACAAGGACCGTTCTACACACCACTGTTGTACTGTGCCGTTATTTGCCTGTTTGTGGCCTGCCTTTTAGCTTGCACGATTCTTGCCATTCTCCTTCGACCTCTCATCAACGAGCTGTTTTCGCCCACATGATTGCCACTAACGGGTTGTTTTTCGCACAATTCTTGGTAAACCTTAGACACTAACGTGCGTGAAAAGCCCAGGAGGCCATCCGTTTCTGAGATACTGGAACCGGCGTGCCTGGCGCCGACGATCATACCACGCTCAAAGTCGCTTAGGTCACTTGTTTTGCCCATTCTAATGTTCAATCAAACAATAACCTGATGCCTGTCTGCCTGCTTTATATA
Source organism: Oncorhynchus gorbuscha (assembly GCF_021184085.1). Taxonomy (NCBI): domain Eukaryota; kingdom Metazoa; phylum Chordata; class Actinopteri; order Salmoniformes; family Salmonidae; genus Oncorhynchus; species Oncorhynchus gorbuscha. The sequence continues at coordinate 99,679 of NW_025745875.1, read as the reverse complement.
GCAAGCCATGACCACGTGGCTCAAAGTCTGTAGGAGCGTACCATTTTTGTGACCTGGGTGGTGTACCTAATAAACTGGTACTGATAAACTGATTGTGTATACGGTATATATGTACAGTATATATCTATACACACATATATACAGGTATTCCTTTCATTCTCTATCTCTCCCGTTTTCAGGCCAGATTTCCCTGCATATTTTCCTGGATGGGGCTCAGAAGGACCAGTGGGTGCTGGACCAGCTCCAGCTGGACATGAGGCACTGTGGGTGGTTCCTAGAATAGCAGAGGAAGAATGTGGAGGAAGAACTGCAGAGGAAGAACAACAAGTGACCTTCAAGGGATTTGATTCCTACAACAATAAATGTAAGATATATAGACAATATATTGATATGGACAAAGGACAGAGCTATTAACAAAACGCATGGTGCCATATCGTACAATCCTGTGAGAGAGATGAGAGATTTGTGGCTGGTTTTAAATTCGAGATGACATGAAGATTTCCCCCTTTTTCACGACAATCAACTGCCAAAAGCTCTGCATGATTTAGAATGACGGCCGGGTTGAAACAAACGGAGGTATGCAGAAAGAGCTGTCCCACTACCGACAGGTCATTATTTGAAAGAGCTGTCCCACTACCGACAGGTCATTATTTGAAAGAGCTGTCCCACTACTAACAGGTCATTATTTGAAAGAGCTGTCCCACTACTAACAGGTCATTATTTGAAAGAGCTGTCCCACTACCGACAGGTCATTATTTGAAAGAGCTGTCCCACTACCGACAGGTCATTATTTGAAAGAGCTGTCCCACTACCGACAGGTCATTATTTGAAAGAGCTGTCCCACTACCGACAGGTCATTATTTGAAAGAGCTGTCCCACTACTAACAGGTCATTATTTGAAAGAGCTGTCCCACTACTAACAGGTCATTATTTGAAAGAGCTGTCCCACTACTAACAGGTCATTATTTGAAAGAGCTGTCCCACTACCGACAGGTCATTATTTGAAAGAGCTGTCCCACTACTAACAGGTCATTATTTGAAAGAGCTGTCCCACTACTAACAGGTCATTATTTGAAAGAGCTGTCCCACTACCGACAGGTCATTATTTGAAAGAGCTGTCCCACTACCGACAGGTCATTATTTGAAAGAGCTGTCCCACTACTAACAGGTCATTATTTGAAAGAGCTGTCCCACTACTAACAGGTCATTATTTGAAAGAGCTGTCCCACTACTAACAGGTCATTATTTGAAAGAGCTGTCCCACTACTAACAGGTCATTATTTGAAAGAGCTGTCCCACTACCAACAGGTCATTATTTGAAAGAGCTGTCCCACTACCAACAGGTCATTATTTGAAAGAGCTGTCCCACTACCGACAGGTCATTATTTGAAAGAGCTGTCCCACTACCGACAGGTCATTATTTGAAAGAGCTGTCCCACTACCGACAGGTCATTATTTGAAAGAGCTGTCCCACTACTAACAGGTCATTATTTGAAAGAGCTGTCCCACTACTAACAGGTCATTATTTGAAAGAGCTGTCCCACTACTAACAGGTCATTATTTGAAAGAGCTGTCCCACTACTAACAGGTCATTATTTGAAAGAGCTGTCCCACTACTAACAGGTCATTATTTGAAAGAGCTGTCCCACTACTAACAGGTCATTATTTGAAAGAGCTGTCCCACTACTAACAGGTCATTATTTGAAAGAGCTGTCCCACTACTAACAGGTCATTATTTGTGATGGATGTTATTTGGGGTCTCAATTTTTTCACAAAAGGGATATCAGATCTGCCCTACTTCAAAGATGGACGCACAAAATAGTGGCCAGAGACATAGAGGCCAAATCCAAAATGGACCCATAGACACTACGCCAGGGATCATCAACTAGATTTTTCTGGAGAGGATGGTCGGGGGGCCTGAACATAATTACAAATCATTTGTAGACTGCAAATTAACCGTAAGAAGCCCTAACAGATATAATGTTTGACAAAAACGTAATAATTTCAAAACTTGCTTATGTTTGTATACGATCATGTCTCTCGTTATTCATGGGAATACTTGGGAACAGATTTCTTAAATTACAATCCCTTGGAGCTGATTTCCTGGTGTTTTTACAGTCTTATGTCCAACAATGAAAATTCCACATTTTTTTTTTGCTCAGAAAACTTAGCAGCCACTCAGTCTCAAAGACCAGGAGATGAACAAGGCAAGCAACTGAGGCTTACTATGTAAGAAGAGGTTTAGAGCTTTGACAATGTGTGAGCTACCGATCTCACATAAGGTAACTTTTGAAACACTTTTTCCCAGCTTCGTATGAGTGTCTGTCTTCAGTACAGTCTTTCTGTGTTTGTTTCATTGTGTTTAGGAGCCACCTTGTTTGTGTATCCTGAAAATGTTTCACATGCAATATCCTTAATGTCTATAATACTGTATATCTGTAGTAGTAAATTAATAAAATTCCTTGAAAAAAATAAACATTCTTCGATATTGCAATGAAGTTGAAGGTTTAATGGCAAGTGAGATTCTGGCCACATTCAGTGTACACAAACAGCAGCATATTCCCGTGACATGATTGGCTCTTACTTCTGGGTTAAAAGTATAAACTAAGCAACAAATATATAAGGTAAGAAAAGTAAGAATGTTGTTTTAAGCTCTTTCAAGTTTAAAGAGAGGCATTACACTGATTGTCATTACACAGGTTCAAATGTCCGACCAAAACTGACCAACAAGGAAGAGAAGGGCATATCAGCCAATCAAGAGCTTGAGACATTAAGGTTCTATCTGCATTTTAGTCTAAATGTAGTTATTGACATAGGTTTGTTATGTTCAATGTTCTCTCCCTATATAGTACTCTATATAGGGAGAGATTATCTCAGAATCTCAGAAAACCTCATAGTCACAAGCTCTCGTGCATTTCACTGATTCGAATCCAGGCTGTATCACAACCGGCCGTGATTGGGACCCAAAAGAGAGGTGCACAATTGGCTCAACGTCGTCCGTGTTTGGCCGGTGTAGGCAGTCATTGTAAATTCGAATTTGTTCTTAACTGACTTGTTTTTGAGGGGGGAATTGATCCAAGGCCCTTCAAAAGGCCTAGTCGCCAGTTGCCCTTCCCCGGTGTAATAAAAAAAAAGGTTACATTTAAAAAATAACACCGGGGATAGGCAACTGGCGACCAACTGGCGACCCCCTTTTGAAGGCCCTTGGATCAATTCCCCCCCCAAAACAGAATACAGCTTTGTAGTGAATTACCATTAATAAAATAAAACAGATAACAGAACAGTCTCAACAGCCAATTGCTGCATGATGAGCTTAGATTTTTGTGCCCCCCCCATCATCAAAGTTGTCCATCCCTGGACTACACCAATGACTCACTGTATATATGAAGGGCTACACATACTGTACTTATAAAGATGCTATATCTCGTCCTCCCTGATACGTACCTTATTCGTGGGCACGCGGACCTTGGGTACGCGCACGCAGCATCGCAGTAGGAGCGTCGTTGCGTCCCTTCGCTGTTTTTATTCACCTGACGAACATGGCCGCTGATGATTGAAGGATACCTCGGATCTCTTGTGATTTCTTAACTTGAGCAATAAACATGCGCCATTTGACGATTTCATTGTATAATATGTGAATGAACATCTTTATGAAGCGATACATTGGGTAAGCGTTTGGGTTTTGCTGTCTGACAAGTGCAAGCAGCTGCTAATGCTAGCTAACGTTAGCAAAATTGTCAGCTGCCGACTGGCTTAGATAAGGTTCCTAGCTGACATTAATTATATTATACTACTCATTAAGTAGCCTTTAGTTACATAGTGGAGGTAACGATATAGAACATGTTTTGCATGCTGATGCATTTGGCATGTCAAGTCGAGCTGGCTAACGTAGCTAGTTCAAATGTAAATGGTCATGTTACATTAACGTTACTTAGGGGGAAGGCAACGTTAGCTCCTGTGTCACAGGCTGAGTCGCGCTGGATAAGAGCGTCTGCTAAATGACAAATGTAAATGTAGTTGGCAAGTGTAAGCCAAATGAACAGAACAAGAACCTCTATTTCAGCTAGTTTACAATGGTTTGCGGACATGTACAAACACGTTAACAATCAACCGGGTTTCTTTCAAAGCCATTACTAACTACCATGCTATTAAGGCTTTCCAAACCAGCAGCCAAAAGATGACTATATAACGTTACAATGGCGCAGTCAGCACGGACGTTACTAATAATGTCGTTGCTATCCAGCGGTGCCTGCGGCTGATAATGTAATAAACATCGTAGGGCCAAACCTGCATTTTTCTGCTTGAGATTATTAACGTTGTTCTGTTACGGGCCAGTGGAACCGAGGAATGAGACAGGGAGGTTTGGGCAGCTGGGCACAGAGGGAGTGGCAGGACTCATGCATGAGTGAACTGGTTTGGCCTGATTTTCTCCTGGCTGTATGTCATGTGACATGTGCGTCAAACAGCTAAGTGCTTTTGGCTGCCAGCATCTCAGGGCACTCAGTTAAATGACTGGCTTCCAGCCCTTGTTGTGCAATATAACAACTCGCCTTACCTGTCTAGATTGCAGAATCATAAACAACACACTGCTCATTGTCATTAGTAGCAGCCAGAATTGAGTGATTCCTAACTCCTCTCCACTAACATGATCTCAAATCAAATTGTATTAGTCACATGTGCTGAATACAACAGGTGTAGACCTTAGTGAAATGTTTACTTATGAGCTCCCAACCAACAATGCAGTTAAAAAATATATTAATAATAATAAGAAATAAAAGCAACAAGTAATTCAAGAGCAGCAATAAAATAACAATAGCGAGACTATAAACAGGGGGGTTACAGACCTGGGCCTGTATTGACAACGAGTCTCAGAGTGCTGATCTTGGATCAGTTTAGGGGGGGTCCTTGATCGGCACTCCTACTCTGAAACGCTTTATCCCTGGCATGTAACAAGCTGTTCATGGAATAGGCTAGTCTGTGAGTGGGAACCAATGTAGCCTCACTGTGTTGCACTCGAAGGTGCAGAAGCCTAACATATGGGTGTATTCATTAGTCGGATTACGTTGAAAAACGTCTCGCAACGGGGTGAAATCCATAGGCCTATGTCTTATCTTAGTCTTGCGTTATGTCAGTTAGGCTATGGATCGACATCATTTCACAAACGGGCTATTTGACACCCTAGTGTAGTTGTGAAAATTTAAAAGCAAACAGATTTGCTGTCACAAGAAGAAAACAAATAAAACATTTTTTTAGAGTTTGCTTTAAAACATGTAAAAAATCTACTATATGTAAGCTTGCATGCTTGTTTTCACTCATACATTCCACACTACTCACAATACCTAGGCTAGTATTGGGTCCTAGAGCCTGAGGTACCTCTTGGGAGACATTCCTACATTTCAGTGGACTGGCATATGTTTGGTGTTCACAAATGAATTATGTGGCACAGGCCTTCAAAAAGCCCCAGGATCTGAAACTGACATTGCTATGTTTTTGTTGTTGTTGAAAACAGCCCTCAAGACAGCTCAGTGACGCAACTTCTGATGCAAGACCTTCAGAGTTTCACTGAAGCTTAAATTTGATAGGCCGCTTAAGTTTTAGCCTAGCCGCAGTAGTGCTTCCAGTTCAGATGAGGTTTAGTCATTGTTATCCCGAAATCCATTGAATGTCCTGTGTTAGTTGTCATGGTTATGTGTAGGGTAGCCTATTAGTTTAAATGCTTTGGTTGTGGACTAAATGTCCCTGTTGTTTATTTGACTCCAGGAAGTAGCACTCTAAACCATGCTGAAGTGGTTTTCCAATGAAGATGGCACTCCTGGCCAGGGAGTAAGTATCAAACCAACATGTCTGTTTGTGAAGGAATGCACCTGTGCTATGTACATGTAGTATGCCCATTTGTGTGTGTGTGTGTATACACACGTGTGTGCAATGTCGTGTGTGTTCTTCCAAAGCCATCAGCCCATAACCCCATAGATGGGGGGGGGGGATTAGGGAGAGTGCTGAGCTCACAGCTTTTTACTGTGTGAGGATCAGAAATCGTACTTCCTGTAGTGAAGCCACAGCTACCCCCCCCACCCCCACACATCCGCCCCAATTCACGCCAATCGACCCCTAACAACAAGCCCTTTTCCTTTCAGTCCCTAGCCTAGCCCATTCTCCTTGTTCTTATCCCTTAGCTGTTTGTATAATACGTTTATCTCTTTGTCCTCTGTTCCAGCGAAGGCTAGCTTTCTGTTTTCACTAACAGATTGTCTCTCTCTCCTTGTCTGTCTCTCGTGTCTCCTCGGTGCTTTCCTCGTTTCGGTCTTTCCTTGTCTCGGTCTCTCCTGGTCTCTCTCTCTCCTCGTCTCGCTCTCTCCTCGTCTCTCTCCTCGTCTCTTGTCTCTCCTCGTCGCTCTCTCTCTCCCCGCTTCTCTCTTGCCTTGTCTCGCTCTGTGTCTCTTGTCTCTCCTCGTCTCGCTCTCCTCATCTCGCTCTCCTCATCTCGCTCTCCTCGTCTCGCTCTCCTCGTCTCGCTCTGTGTCTCTTGTCTCTCCTCGTCTCGCTCTCCTCGTCTCGCTCTCCTCGTCTCGCTCTCCTCGTCTCGCTCTCCTCGTCTCTCTTCGTTGCTCTCTCTCTCCTCGTCTCTCTCGCTCTCTCTCTCTCACCTTGTCTCGCTCTCTGTGTCTTTCTCTTGTCTCTCTCTCCCTCTCTGTCTCTCTCTCCTCGTCTCTCTTGTCGTCTGTCTGTCTCCCCCTCCTGGCTCTCTAACCATACCTCTCTCCCCATCCTACTCTCGGTCCCCGGTCTCTCTCAGGCGCTCGGCAAGGGTGGTGGTGGTGCTGGAGGAGGAGGAGCCAGGCAGCCCTGGTGGAGGTGGCGTCGTCTGTCTGTCTCCCCCTCCTGGCTCTCTACCATATCTCCTGGCTCTCTACCATACCTCTCCCCCATCCTACTCTCGGTCCCCGGTCTCTCTCCAGGCGCTCGGCACCCCCCAGGGTGGTGGTGGTGCTGGAGGAGGAGAAGGAGGCCAGGCAGCCCTGGTGGAGGTGGCGGAGCGGCTGGCCCAGACAGAGCAGCTGGTGGCCCAGCTGAAGGAGCTGATCCGTGAGAAGGATGGCTCGCTGCGCACCAAAGACGAGCAGCTCAAGGTACGTCCTGGGTGCTCCAGTTTGATGATGCTCCTAGACCCTCTCCCGAAGGCCTAACCATTAAGAGGTGAACATTTTTAAACCAACCGTAGATCAGTTCTTACCAACTGCATCATTGTGGCAGTTCAAGGCCCTCCTAAAGCCACAGGGATTGCTGACGGACAAAGTAGAGGCATTTATCAGAAAGCGCAATGCAAACACTGCCACGGCAGAGTGAGGCCCATATGCTGTCAGTTTGTTTTTAATTCAAGACAATAGAATCACTCATCCTGTTTCAATGGCAGGGAGTGGTTTAGTTACTTTTGTCTATTCATTTACAAGTCAAAGTCCACTTGTGCTGCACAGAGTGCTGACACCATATCTGCATCCCAAATGTCACCCTATTCCCTATATAGTTCACTACTGGGCCCTGGTCAAAAGATGTGCAATATATAGGGATTATATGGGCCCTGGTCAAAAGTAGTGCACTATATAGGGATTAGATGGGCCCTGGTCAAAAGTAGTGCACTATATAGGGAATAGATGGGCCCTGGTCAAAAGTATTGCACTACATAGGGAATAGAGTGCAATTTGGGATGCACACCATGTCTATATGAGGGCTGCTGAGGAATTTACAACCAATTTCTTTTGTCCAATAGAAACATTGTGGTCTCTGCTGATACTACAGCCATAGCTTAGTCTACCTGAGAGGCTCCATAGATAGACTATATAGTAAAACAGGATTGGAGTCCACAGGGAATAGTATAGGCTACTATCGCTAACTCACAGTCCAACCAAGGTGCATGAATGAAGAAACAGACTGGCTAATATGTGAGAGGTGTTCAGGCAGTCTGAGATCACAGCACAGTGCATCACATAAAAAAACAGATCACAAACTCAGTGTCCATATGGCCTTTTAAAGGCACAGTTAGCCCAAATGAGCTTTTACAGTTATGCTTATTAAGACTTAATGCTAAAGACACGATAACTCCAAAGAGTAGGCTACCCCTCCATATCGGAGCAAGACATACATTGAATGTGTGACACCCCTAGCTTTAACTAAAGGTACCATGTCTACCCCTCCCCCTCCTACTTTTCTACACAGGCAGAGAAGGAGGCGTGCGAGGCCAAGCTGTCCAAGATGCGTCTCCAGAACAAAGCCAAGGTCACCTCCCTCAGCGCCCAGCTGGAGGAGCTGAAGAAAGGAGGTGCTGCCGGGGGTGGAGCTGGGGGCCAGGGGACTCCCACCCACAGTAAGAAGGTAACACGCTCACACACACATACATGCACATATGTTTGCACGTACACACGCAGATGGACAGACAGACACATCCATCCACCCATCCAAGTTCAGTGAGCAATAGCAACAGGAAACCACAGTAACCCTTCTGACCTTTGACCCTGTTTTTCCCTGCATATGACCCCTGTAGGGAGGTGTAGAGGGAAGCGAGCAGGCCAGCCGTGGGAAGATCCTCCTCCTTAGGAAGAAGGTGGAGGAGCTGGAGCATCAGCTGTCACAGAGAGATGAGGAACTGGAAGTCAAGGTACTACCTACACCCTCACCAAAATCTCATCTATTCCCTTTTAGAATGCATTTTGAGGCAGAAAAATGTTAAGGAAGTTCAAAGGGGTTTAAACCTTCAATAGGCACTGTACATGCATTCCTATGAGCATTCATACTGGCTGTATAATGCCTTATGAAACGTGGTTTGGTTTAGGGAATGTACACATTTGCAGTTTAAAGCTTAGTTGCTATATACGGTGCATTTGGAAAGTATTCAGACCCCTAGACTTTTTCCACAATTTCTTACGTTACAGCCTTATTCTAAAATTGATTAAAAATAATTTTTCGCTCATCAATCTACACACAATACCCCATAATGACAAAGCAAAAGCAGGTTTTTAGACATTTCTGCACATTTATACAATATAAAAACTAAAATATTGCAGACCCTTTACTCAGTACTTTGTTGAAGCATCTTTGGCAGCGATTTAGCCTTGAGTCTTCTTGGGTATGACGCTACAAGCTTGGCACACTTGTATTTGGGGAGTTTCTCCCATTCTTCTCTGCAGATCCTCTCAAGCTCTGTCAAGTTAGTTGGGAAGCGTCACTGCACAGCTATTTCCAGATCTCTCCAAAGATGTTCGATTGGGTTCAAGTCCGGGCTCCGGCTGGCCCACTCAAGGACATTGAAATACTTGTCCTGAAGCCACTCCTGCGTTGCCTGTGTGCTTAGGGTCATTGACATGCTGGAGGTGAACCTTCGCCCCAGTCTGAGGTCCTGAGCGCTCTGGAGCAGGTTTTCATAAAGGATCTCTCTACTTTTCTCCGTTCATCTTTCCATCGATCCTGACTAGTCTCCCAGTCCCTGCCGCTGAAAAACATCCCCACAGCATGATGCTGTCACCACCATGCTTCACCGTAGGGAAGAAAAAGTGGAAAATTCTCAAAATTGTGTGTGAATGAGTATATATTTTTAGTGTTTGAGTGTTGTTGTGTCTACTATGTGTGTGTGCGCCGATGTGCATCTGACCCGTGCCCACGTCTTTCCCTCTCCCAGTCACGAGAGCTGGAGGCCCAGAGGCAGCGTGGTGCGGACATGGACGCCATGCTGGTGGAGCGAAACAGGAAGCTGTCAGAGAAGGAGGCCTACATAGTCCACCTGCAGACTGGCCTGGCCACCGGAGAGCAGACGGCCACGCCTCCAGCCCAACCAGACACGGAGCACATGGTAAATACAAATTCCAGAAGCTTTATTGTCCTTTAAATATGCATCCCATGGACAAATTGGCACGAGCCAACAATGATGCATCTGCTATTGGGACACTACGGATTTCAGAGAGATGTTAGGGGTACCAGTAACAGTAGTCACCAGCCCTGGTCCTGGAGATACATGGGGTGTGACCAGCACGGTCATATTATCCATGACCTCATGTACACAATCTAATACGAGGTTTCCCACCACACAATATAATACGAGTTATCCCACCACACAATATAACACGAGGTTTCCCACCACACAATATAACATGAGTTTTCTCACCACACAATCTAATACGAGGTATCTCACCACACAATCTAATACAAGGTTTTTGGGTGGTGTTCCAGGCGTTGCCGGAGGAGAGCGGAGTGGGCTCCCTGGCGGAGCTGCAGCTGTTGGTCCTAAGTCTGACCAGGAAGGTGGGCGAGGGTGATGAACGTCACAGCCTGCTGCAGGAACAGACTGAGAGCCTCAAGGAGCTCCTAGTCACAGAAAAGGCCACCTTCGAGGACAAGGAGAACATGTACAAGCAAAACGTAGGTTATGGTGAAAAATCACAGATTTCGCAGATGTGATTTTTTAACATGATTTATCAGCAAATCTGCTTATGACTTTATAATATAAGAGATGTACTATTTTTTTAATCATCACATTATTTATCGTCACGTTTATTAATGACAGATAAACATTAAAACAAAAACAAAACATCCAGTTACAACACAACTCCTCCTCCCGTCCCTGTAAAATCAGCTTTTTCATGTTTTCTGTGTCTTGGCCAATCACATCACTGTTCACCTCATCAGCTGAAGAAATCGCAAACGCTCTATTTCCCTGTCAGACCAGCCGTGTATTCAAGCTTCCCTGTCAGACTAGCCGTGACCAGCCGTGTATTCAAGCTTCCCTGTCAGACCAGCCGTGTATTCAAGCTTCCCTGTCAGACCAGCCGTGACCAGCCGTGTATTCAAGCTTCCCTGTCAGACCAGCCATGACCAGCCGTGTATTCAAGCTTCCCTGTCAGACCAGCCGTGTATTCAAGCTTCCCTGTCAGACCAGCTGTGACCAGCCGTGTATTCAAGCTTCCGTCAGACCAGCTGTGACCAGCCATGTATTCAAGCTTCACAAATGTCTTCTGAATGAACTATCGTTTCAGATCCAGACGTTTAAAGACATCATTCTGCAGAAAGACAACAAGCTAATGGAGGTAAACCAGATGCATGAGCAGGAGCTCTTCAAATTGGCCGCCAAGTCTGACGCCAGCGCTGATCTGGAACAGGTAAACTAGACTAGAGGATCTACCACTGTTACTTTTGTTTTACCATTAAAATGACCAGTAAAATCTACTATGAACCCACTTTAAATTGTCCTTATTCCGTGAAGTTACTCTATTCATTCTGAACTCTGTAACCTGGCTGCATGCTAGCTGTAGATAGAATAATCTATAGTGTATCTTAAGTCATTGGAAGGAACATTCTGTTTCAATACAGTTATACATCCAGCGAATTGTACCAAAAGTGAAACATTTCCAGTTACAACATGCAATGTCCTAGTGTGACCACAAGATCAAGTTGTGATATACAGTATCACTGCTGTGCACCGTGGGTAGTGTAGTTGCTGACATGGCTGTCTGTCCTCCCCAGCTCCTGAAGGCTCTGAAACAGAAACTACATGAGAAGGAGGAGGTGCTGCAGGGTAAAAACCAGGTGATTGATGTCCTCCAGGGGGAGGTGGACTCCAGAGACCAGCAGATCAAGGTGAGGGGTTATTTAAATAGGTCAAACTTTAGTTAAGGTGAACTATCCCTTTAAGGGGTCCTCTTTGTGTCTCAGGTAGAGCATGGCGCTTGCACCGCCTAGATCAGGGGGTTTGTTTCCCTCTGGGGCCACCCATATGAAGAATGTATGCACACATGACTGTACATCACTTTGGATAAAAACATCTGCTAAATGGCATATATTATGATATATTATAAGGAACCACATGGGTGTTAACAGCTATACCCATTGGAAGGGTGGGCCAAGACAATATGGGCTACGTTCCAATTCTCTTTCTTTCTCCCAAAGTGTGTGTCCACTTCCCAACCTTCCTGCATACATTTAACAATGACGAGAAGTCTCTCCAGACTACTCTTACATCAATCCAATGCTATTAGATCCCTTACAGGGAGTGTGCAAGTGCACACTACTAGGAAGAGGGTGGAGAATCAAGGATACAGTCTTGGTGATGGCTACTACTATAATGAATAATAATTTGGTGGGTGCTTTTATTGGTCCTATTTCATACACATACAAGTGTGTATTAATACGCCTGTGTGAATTCTAAATGTGTTTTTTGCGTATCCCATCTCTCCGGACACCCTCGGAGAGAGGCGTGACGGCCAGGGTCAGCCACTATCAACGGTGACCCTGGAGTAATTAACTTCAGATGAGGGAGACCAATCCCCTTATGTCATCTCTCTCGCGACAACCCTAGCTTAGAACAGTGATCACCAATTGTCCCTCCTTCCCTCATTCATCCCTCTCTATCCCCTCCTGCTCTACCCTCATCCCTCCTTTTCTCTCCCAGGACCTTGTGGAGCGGGCGCGGCGGCTGCAGGTGGAGCGCGAGAGCCTCGGGTCCAAGATGGAGGCTGAGAAGCACGTGATGCGGGCTCAGCTGCGTGACCTCTTGGAGAAGCATCAGGGCGAGCTGCGCCGTGCCGCCGAGTGTCACGAGGCCCAGCTGGCCGAGCGGGAGCAGGCACTTCGCGGGCAGCTACAGGAGGAGCTGGGAAGGAACCCTGTCGCTGAGCTTCAGACCCAAACGCAAGCAGGGAGTGGCAGGGATTCTCCAGCCACGGCCCAGAGGATGAACGAGCTGGAAGGTAGGTAGTCGGTACAGGTGTGGACAGATACACACATTCTACAGACCATATGATGCTTAGATTATGTTGATGTGCTTCCTGGGATGTTAAGCTCTTCTTCAGGTCTTGTGAAGATCTCATGATCTGCTTTTCTCCTGTCACTCTCCTTTCTCTCTCTGTCTCCCCCCCTTCTTTCTCTGTCTCCCCCCCTTCTTTCTCTCTCTGTCTCCCCCTTCTTTCTCTGTCTCCCCCTTCTTTCTCTGTCTCCCCCTTCTTTCTGTCTCCCCCTTCTTTCTGTCTCCCCCCCCTTCTTTCTCTGTCTCCCCCTTCTTTCTGTCTCCCCTTTCTTCTTTCTGTCTCCCCCCCCTTCTTTCTTTCTCTGTCTCCCCCCTCTGTCTCCCCCTTCTTTCTCTCTCTGTCTCCCCCTTCTTTCTCTCTCTGTCTCCCCCTTCTTTCTCTCTCTCCCCCTTCTCTCTCTCTCTCCCCCCTTCTTTCTCTCTCTGTCTCCCCCTCCCCCCTTCTTTCTCTCTCTGTCTCCCCCTTTCTCTCTTCTTTCTCTCTCTGTCTCCCCCTTCTTTCTCTCTTTGTCTCCCCCTTCTTTCTCTCTCTGTCTCCCCCCCCTTCTTTCTCTCTCTGTCTCCCCCTTCTTTCTCTCTCTGTCTCCCCCTTTCTCTCTTCTTTCTCTCTCTGTCTCCCCCTTCTTTCTCTCTCTCTGTCCCCTTCTTTCTCTCTCTGTCTCCCCCTTCTTTCTCTCTCTGTCTCCCCCTTCTTTCTCTCTCTGTCTCCCCCCTTCTTTCTCTCTTTGTCTCCCCCTTCTTTCTCTCTCTCTGTCTCCCCCTTCTTTCTCTCTCTGTCTCCCCCCTTCTTTCTCTGTCCCCCCCTTCTTTCTCTGTCTCTGTCTTTCTTTCTCTCTCTGTCTCTCCCCCTTCTTTCTCGTCTCTTGCAGCACAAGCCAAGCTGAAATCTGAGGAGGCCAGTAAATCGGAAGCCAAGTTCCTAAAGATAAAAGCCTGGTCAAAGTCTCGTATTCGACAGCTGGAGGACGAGCTGAGGAAAAGCCAGGTAAGAGATCCAGTTCTATCTAGCAAACTAATTGTAACATTTTAAATAGGCGGGATGAGTACATTTATAATCAGCAGCGCGATGATCAATGTTATAACTTTTCTGTAACAATGGTCTGTGAGAAGAGGGCAATTATTTTAGCAGAGTTGAATTCAGAGCTCCCATCTATTTAGACTTCTATGATTAGTATGCTCAGAGGGCACGTGTGTTTGGGAGAGGGAAAATGTTGCCCTGAATGTATGTCGTGCACGTTTAGTCTCATTCAAGAACCAGACATGTTGCGCTGAGCTTCCCTTGACCTGTGAACAATGACCCTCCTCCAGTCTGGCAGAGCGGGCCCTGATGTGACGTCCCTGCGTAGCCGCGTCACGGATCTGGAGGAGGAGCGGGAGGAGACGCTGTGGAAGCTGGAGCAGTACGACGAGATCAAGGCCAAGAACGGTGAGGAGAGTCTTCCAACTATCATCAATCACCTGACTACACTTATCTGGACCATGGTGTAATGAACTTAACACTTACAAAACTAGCTAGCACGTTATCTTATTGTGGACTTCTCCTTGGTGTTATCATTTATAACTCTTTAAAAAATGATGTGTTAATATGTTATTTAGTAAACACCCCACCCCCTCTTTTGTCTAGCAACGCTAGGGGGGGAAAACATTTCTTTACATTCAAAGCGAAAAGGCTTTTCTTTTCTCTTTAACAAAAGGCTTTTCTACTGCAGATGTTCTCTAGATGTTCTCTGTACTGAAACTAATCTCTGTGTCGTCTGGTGAGGATTTACAAGAGGTTTGAAGACCATCTAAATGAGCAACGGCTCCCCATGTTTACAAGTGATCTGTTTCAGCCTTGTACATCTGTATGTTATTTTGGTCGCTTGTTCTGTTTGATCTTTGTCAATGTACCTTCAGCGTGTTATTCAGAATCTGTTTACATTGTGTTCTGTCTCTAACATGTCCTCTCCTCATGTAGATGTACTGGAGGTGGTTAACATGTCCTCTGTCCTCATGTAGATGTGCTGGAGGTGGTTAACATGTCCTCTGTCCTCATGTAGATGTGCTGGAGGTGGTTAACATGTCCTCTGTCCTCATGTAGATGTGTTGGAGGTGGTTAACATGTCCTCTGTCCTCATGTAGATGTGCTGGAGGTGGTTAACATGTCCTCTGTCCTCATGTAGATGTGCTGGAGGTGGTTAACATGTCCTCTGTCCTCATGTAGATGTGCTGGAGGTGGTTAACATGTCCTCTGTCCTCATGTAGATGTGCTGGAGGTGGTTAACATGTCCTCTGTCCTCATGTAGATGTGCTGGAGGTGGTTAACATGTCCTCTGTCCTCATGTAGATGTGCTGGAGGTGGTTAACTGTCCTCTGTCCTCATGTAGATGTGCTGGAGGTGGTTAACATGTCCTCTGTCCTCATGTAGATGTGCTGGAGGTGGTTAACATGTCCTCTGTCCTCATGTAGATGTGCTGGAGGTGGTTAACATGTCCTCTGTCCTCATGTAGATGTGTTGGAGGTGGTTAACTGGAGATGTGGTGGTTAACATGTCCTCTGTCCTCATGTAGATGTGCTGGAGGTGGTTAACATGTCCTCTGTCCTCATGTAGATGTGCTGTCCTCAGGTGGTTAACATGTCCTCTGTCCTCATGTAGATGTGCTGGAGGTGGTTAACATGTCCTCTGTCCTCATGTAGATGTGCTGGAGGTGGTTAACATGTCCTCTGTCCTCATGTAGATGTGTTGGAGGTGGTTAACATGTCCTCTGTCCTCATGTAGATGTGCTGGAGGTGGTTAACATGTCCTCTGTCCTCATGTAGATGTGCTGGAGGTGGTTAACATGTCCTCTGTCCTCATGTAGATGTGTTGGAGGTGGTTAACATGTCCTCTGTCCTCATGTAGATGTGCTGGATGTTAACATGTCCTCTGTCCTCATGTAGATGTGCTGGAGGTGGTTAACATGTCCTCTGTCCTCATGTAGATGTGCTGGAGGTGGTTAACATGTCCTCTGTCCTCATGTAGATGTGTTGGAGGTGGTTAACATGTGGAGGTGGTTAACATGTCCTCTGTCCTCATGTAGATGTGCTGGAGGTGGTTAACATGTCCTCTGTCCTCATGTAGATGTGTTGGAGGTGGTTAACATGTCCTCATGTAGATGTGCTGGAGGTGGTTAACATGTCCTCTGTCCTCATGTAGATGTGCTGGAGGTGGTTAACATGTCCTGTGTTGGAGGTGGTTAACATGTCCTCATGTAGATGTGCTGGAGGTGGTTAACATGTCCTCATGTAGATGTGTTGGAGGTGGTTAACATGTCCTCTGTCCTCATGTAGATGTGCTGGAGGTGGTTAACATGTCCTCTGTCCTCATGTAGATGTGCATGTAGATGTAGATGTGCTGGAGGTGGTTAACATGTCCTCTGTCCTCATGTAGATGTTAACATGTCCTCTGTCCTCATGTAGATGTACTGGAGGTGGTTAACATGTCCTCTGTCCTCATGTAGATGTTACATGGTAGATGTGGTGGTAACATGTCCTCTGTCCTCATGTAGATGTTAACATGTCCTCTGTCCTCATGTAGATGTTAACATGTCCTCTGTCCTCATGTAGATGTTAACATGTCCTCTGTCCTCATGTAGATGTTAACATGTCCTCTGTCCTCATGTAGATGTTAACATGTCCTCTGTCCTCATGTAGATGTTAACATGTCCTCTGTCCTCATGTAGATGTGCTGGAGGAGGTAACATGTCCTCTGTCCTCATGTAGATGTACTGGAGGTGGTTAACATGTCATCTCTGTCCTCATGTAGATGTTAACATGTCCTCTGTCCTCATGTAGATGTACTGGAGGTGGTTAACATGTCATCTGTCCTCATGTAGATGTTAACATGTCCTCTGTCCTCATGTAGATGTTATCATGTCCTCTGTCCTCATGTGTTAACTGGTCCTCAGTAGATGTTATCATGTCCTCTGTCCTCATGTAGATGTTAACATGTCCTCTGTCCTCATGTAGATGTTAACATGTGTCCTCATGTAGATGTTAACATGTCCTGTGTCCTCAGTAGATGTTAACATGTTAATGTATGTCCTCTGTCCTCATGTAGATGTGCTGGAGGAGGTTAACATGTCCTCTGTCCTCATGTAGATGTTAACATGTCCTCTGTCCTCATGTAGATGTTAACATGTCCTCTGTCCTCATGTAGATGTTAACATGTCCTCTGTCCTCATGTAGATGTGCTGGAGGTGGTTAACATGTCCTCTGTCCTCATGTAGATGTTAACATGTCCTCTGACCTGTCATGTCCTCTGTCCTCATGTAGATGTGCTGGAGGAGGTTAACATGTCCTCTGTCCTCATGTAGATGTGCTGGAGGTGGTTAACATGTCATCTGTCCTCATGTAGATGTTAACATGTCCTCTGTCCTCATGTAGATGTTAATGTCCTCTGTCCTCATGTCATGTCCTCTGTCCTCATGTAGATGTGCTGGAGGAGGTTAACATGTCCTCTGTCCTCATGTAGATGTACTGGAGGTGGTTAACATGTCCTCTGTCCTCATGTAGATGTTAACATGTCCTTTGTCCTCATGTAGATGTGCTGGAGGTGGTTAACATGTCCTCTGTCCTCATGTAGATGTGCTGGAGGTTAACATGTCCTCTGTCCTCATGTAGATGTGCTGGAGGTGGTTAACATGTCCTCTGTCCTCATGTAAATGTTAACATGCCCTCTGACCTTATGTAGATGTTAACATGTCCTCTGTCCTCATGTAGATGTGCTGGAGGTGGTTAACATGTCCTCTGTCCTCATGTAGATGTGCTGGAGGTGGTTAACATGTCCTCTGACCTTATGTAGATGTTAACATGTCCTCTGTCCTCATGTAGATGTGCTGGAGGTGGTTAACATGTCCTTTGTCCTCATGTAGATGTGCTGGAGGTGGTTAACATGTCCTCTGTCCTCATGTAGATGTGCTGGAGGTGGTTAACGTCATCTGTCCTCATGTAGATGTTAACATGTCCTCTGTCCTCATGTAGATGTTATCATGTCCTCTGTCCTCATGTAGATGTTATCATGTCCTCTGTCCTCATGTAGATGTGCTGGAGGAGGTTAACATGTCCTCTGTCCTCATGTAGATGTACTGGAGGTGGTTAACATGTCCTCTGTCCTCATGTAGATGTTAACATGTCCTCTGTCCTCATGTAGATGTGCTGGAGGTGGTTAACATGTCCTCTGTCCTCATGTAGATGTGCTGGAGGTTAACATGTCCTGGAGGTGGTTAACTGTCCTCATGTAGATGTTAACATGCCCTGACCTTATGTAGATGTTAACATGTCCTCTGTCCTCATGTAGATGTGCTGGAACATGTCCTCTCATGTCCTGTCCTTTGTCCTCATGTAGATGTGCTGGAGGTGGTTAACATGTCCTCTGTCCTCATGTAGATGTTAACATGCCCTCTGACCTTATGTAGATGTTAACATGTCCTCTGTCCTCATGTAGATGTGCTGGAGGTGGTTAACATGTCCTCTGTCCTCATGTAGATGTGCTGGAGGTGGTTAACATGTCCTCTGTCCTCATGTAGATGTGCTGGAGGTGGTTAACATGTCCTGTAGATGTGCTGGTGGTTAACATGTCCTCTGTCCTCATGTAGATGTTAACATGCCCTCTGACCTTATGTAGATGTTAACATGTCCTCTGTCCTCATGTAGATGTGCTGGAGGTGGTTAACATGTCCTCTGTCCTCATGTAGATGTGCTGGAGGTGGTTAACATGTCCTCTGTCCTCATGTAGATGTGCTGGAGGTGGTTAACATGTCCTCTGTCCTCATGTAGATGTTAACATGCCCTCTGACCTTATGTAGATGTTAACATGTCCTCTGTCCTCATGTAGATGTGCTGGAGGTGGTTAACATGTCCTCTGTCCTCATGTAGATGTTCTGGAGGCCAAGATGTTAACTGGTGTCCTCCTGTAGATGTACTGAGGCCAGCAGCAGAGGAGCAGCAGAGGAAAATGGCCTCCGACCTGGAGCAGGTCACCAAGAGAGCCGCCTCTCAGGTCAGAGTTCAAACCCCACCAGATGGTACCCAACATGCACTGCAACAAGGAAGTACCACCTACATCCCGGCATGCAGTGCAGTAGTGGTGTCGAGTCATGATACTTGATACTCAATGTTGGGGAAACCAGTGAGGGGTAGATGGGTTCATCTATGGATGCATACCTTGACTGTCACTCAAGGTTTCCGTTAACCAGTAATAGTCGGCCTTACCCCCCCAACTGGTAATTGAAGCGCGTTTTACATTCGCCAATCAAGTGCATAGGTAGGCAGGCTTCAGCATGTCCCACACCACTTTGCAGTGAGCTGGAAGTAGCATGCATTTTTCAGATGTAGACTTAATTGTTTGAAACCTGAATGTTTTGCTTCATATTGTGAGGCATGTCTTACCTTGCATCAAAGTAGCCTAAAGTATTTTATAAAGACCTCCATAGGCTTATGCCATTGAAACCAGCAGCCGGTTTCTCTCATGTTCTATTGGTTTTCAAATCAACTTTGTTTCATTGACCAGTTGCCAAACTTCAACCCTCGTCATATTAGCAGCCCGTGCTAGTTGTTGCATCATTAATATATGCCATTTAGCAGACGCTTTTATCCAAAGCGACTTACAATCATGTGTGCATACATTCTACGTATGGGTGGTCCCGGGAATCGAACCCACTACCCTGGCGTTACAAGCGCCATGCTCTACCAACTGAGCTACAGAAGGACCACTAGATCTCCCCTGCTAAATGTTTTATCTCTGTCTCGTGAACCTGCTGTCTGGTGCGGTCCGTTAATTGCATTAGGGAACAAACATTTGCCTACTGCCTTGTGCGCATTGCTGCACTTATAATGTGAAGAAATAATAGTTTATCAACATTTCAAGCTAAATGTTCTGATCTGTTGCATCATCCTCATTGCTTTTGAAAGTGTGTTTTTGATGTATCCTAGTCCTACTTGTTGTATGATTTTGGGATCTATCGTCCCACAACTGTCCCAGAGTCTGTTTGGAAAAGGCTATTTCTTTCTCACAAAGAAAGATAAGCTGAACAATAGAACAGGTCAACTTTTCTACTATGGGGGATAGTAGATTGTCATAGACTAGTGATGTTGCTGTTGGTTTCTCCTTGTTGACTGAGTAACAGTAAACGTGGACAGTTATTCTAACATCTACAAATTGCTCATCAGAATTCAGTAAGAGGATTCACGGCGTTGCATCCTAGTTGTATGTTCTGTTCAGATGTATTACCGTAATCTAAATGGGATTTCTCAGCACCTTGGCTGGATGATCAGGTTACGCACCCAATACATATGGGTCCGGTACTCCACAGCGTCTCCTCCCGCTCCTCCTCCAGATCCGGTACACTCAAATGATCTGGTAAATGCAAATGCTGCAGATGAAATGTCCGGCGCCTCATTTTCCTCACAGAAACCCTGCTGGCACCGTACACCAAACACATCTGACACATCTATCCTATTGACCACTTCTCTGATGGAAAGACACTTGTTCTCAGATGAAATCAAACACCACATTCTCCCATGTTGAGTAAATCCCAGGATGAGAATAAATGTCTTATCTCTGGACCCAATACTTCCTCCACCCCCAAACCAATATCCTGCTTCCCATGTCTTTCTGATCCTACACACACTAGGCCAGCGAGTCAGGTAGCGCCGACGACGCCCAGAGCCAGGTGCTGGACTGGCAGGAGATGGTGTCGGAGGCGGTGACGGCCAGGGACCGTGCCCGCGAGGAAAAGGCCACCATGGCCCTGCGCATGAGCCACATGGAGGAGGAGAGAGAGGGTAAGGGCCCTGCCACCGTTGGTGGGTGATCCACACACACACAGGGCGCACTGCCACTACCACACACCACAGACACTAAACCTCACCTCAGACCGAAATGCAACAGTCGTATCACCCAGAAGCCGCTAACCCGCCTCCCTCGACAACACAGAACACAGCTACCACTCTGTCCAAACCTTTTGTTATATACTGTCAAACAGCATACATCTTTTACCCAAGGAAACAGGGAGGAAGGAAGGTGGGAGGGAATTCTAGAGAAGTTATCTGTTAAAGTTCAATGTCTTCTGTTGTTGTTTGAGAGCCCCTCACTGTCCAACTGAGCATGTTTATTTTTTGTTTCATTTTTTCCCCCTCCAACCTCCGTCCCCGGCGAGCTTTTCGTTCTGGCTCTGTGCACCCCCCCAACCCCTACCCCATGCCCCCCCTCCTCCTCCTCCGCTCCTGGGATGGGGGCAGCCAACAAGAACCTGTTTCCCATCAGTTTTGTGCATGCAGGCCCATCCCCCTCAGCAAAAGCCTGTGCCCACTGTACTGTCCTCAGTTTCCCAGGATCCTTTTCACCTCCTCCGGGGTAAACTGGAGGCAGTACAGTGGAGGCCTGTGCTTTTTAACAGTCCCTCTTCCTCCATGTCGTGTTTCTTTCTTTCAGTATCTTCCTCTCTTTTTAAGTTTCCTTCCCTCCCACTTTCCCCTCCCTCTCTCCTTCCTTCCGTCTCTCCCTCCCCCAACTTTCCCTGCCACTTTCGGACTCCGTTGACTTCATAATGACACTGTCCTTGAACTGATCTGCAAAACATATTAACGCAACAAAATGACAAGGCTTCAATGGTGGTGGGAACGCTAACACTGGAATTAGGACTGAGGGCGGAGCTTGTATGGAAAAAAGAAATAAACCAATGATCTTGTTTATAAAGAATTAATAAACCAATCAAAAGAGCCCTAGAAGAATCTCCTCTAATAGAATTGTGAAATATCCTTATTGTTTAATTTATAGAAAAATTAGGCTATATCTAAACCACTAATAACACTAAAGTGAAAATTCTAGGCTAGAGTTGTGATGTCATTGTGAGCATAGTTACTTGACAGATGATGTGGATTGGAATTATATAATATACTGACATCATAGCTTGAGTTTTATGTCTTCTAACACACACACACACACACACACACACACACACACACACACACACACACACACACACACACACACACACACACACACACACACACACACACACACACACACACACACACACACACACACACACACACACACACACACACACACACACACACACACACACACTCACACACTGCAAGTGGTGCTGTTTTTCAACACTTTTGTCCTCTCCAATCATCTATCCATCTTTACTAACGCTTGCTAACCTCATTGTTGTCAGTTGCCTGTGTAACACTGCCACCCTTGCTGCTTTTAGTTGCTGAAGTAGCAAACTATTGCAATATCTGATTGGTCCATTCCTACTCAAACTTGGTTTCTGGACCTCATCTTAACATCTAAACAACAACTGGCTGTCAATTAAATATTGTCATGTCCATTCAATGATTGCTCATCACTTAATAAATGATATGGAGTCAATTCCATAAGTTCATTCTGTTAAAGGAGATTCCTTGGAATTCAAGAATCTAAAGAGTCCTCATTGAAAATAAATGACTTTTTTATTTTATTCGCTTGGCTACATTGACCACTTTGCACTACCACATCTGCAATCCTTACCCAGTGAAACCCTTCTCTCTGTCACCCAATGAAATCCTTCTCTCTGTCACCCAATGAAACCCTTCTCTCTGTCACCCAATGAAACCCTTCTCTCTGTCACCCAATGAAACCCTTCTCTCTGTCACCCAATGAAACCCTTCTCTCTGTCACCCAGTGAAACCCTTCTCTCTGTCACCCAGTGAAACCCTTCTCTCTGTCACCCAGTGAAACCCTTCTCTCTGTCACCCAGTGAAACCCTTCTCTCTGTCACCCAATGAAACCCTTCTCTCTGTCACCCAGTGAAACCCTTCTCTCTGTCACCCAGTGAAACCCTTCTCTCTGTCACCCAATGAAACCCTTCTCTCTGTCACCCAGTGAAACCCTTCTCTCTGTCACCCAGTGAAACCCTTCTCTCTGTCACCCAATGAAACCCTTCTCTCTGTCACCCAGTGAAACCCTTCTCTCTGTCACCCAGTGAAACCCTTCTCTCTGTCACCCAGTGAAACCCTTCTCTCTGTCACCCAGTGAAACCCTTCTCTCTGTCACCCAGTGAAACCCTTCTCTCTGTCACCCAGTGAAACCCTTCTCTCTGACACCCAGTGAAACCCTTCTCTCTGTCACCCAGTGAAACCCTTCTCTCTGTCACCCAGTGAAACCCTTCTCTCTGTCACCCAGTGAAACCCTTCTCTCTGTCACCCAGTGAAACCCTTCTCTCTGTCACCCAGTGAAACCCTTCTCTCTGTCACCCAGTGAAACCCTTCTCTCTGTCACCCAGTGAAACCCTTCTCTCTGTCACCCAGTGAAACCCTTCTCTCTGTCACCCAGTGAAACCCTTCTCTCTGTCACCCAGTGAAACCCTTCTCTCTGTCACCCAGTGAAACCCTTCTCTCTGTCACCCAGTGAAACCCTTCTCTCTGTCACCCAGTGAAACCCTTTTCTCTGTCACTCTTTGCTTTTAGCTATCCCTCCCCCACCCCTCCCACATCTACCTGATATCACAAAACAGATGGGAATGAGTTTTGTGCAAATTGTTGGCCCTGATTGATCAATTTGACATAAATGTGATTGCTACCCCCTCCCCTTGATGGTCCAATCACTGACTAGTGACCACTGATAATTAAAAATGTAGTGACCACGGATCACAGTCCAATCACAGTGTGGGCAGCTTTCAGTCGGAATGGCTGTGACCTCCCTGCTTCCAGTATAGCATATCACCATTGAAAATGTTGTTGCAGTACAGTCTCCTTGAGCCGTAAAGACATTGCAGCCTCCCTCCTTCCATCCCCCTCGTGTTTGGTTGCAGCCTGTCTCCCTCCCTATTAGTTGTGCATGGCTTTGACCAGAAACTCTGCTTTTAGGAAAGTCTACACACACACACACACACACACACACACACACACACACACACACACACACACACACACACACACACACACACACACACACACACACACACACACACACACACACACACACACACACACACACACACACACACACACACACACACACACACACACACACACACACACACACACACACGTATGTAAAGAACACACGCTCATAGGAGTCTGGAGTGCTCTCTTTCTCTCCTCTCTGGAGTGAGTCTGCACGTTTCCTAGTGTGCAATGCTGCTGTTGTGTGTTCATCCATTGGGTGAGCGTACCTTTTTGCAGTCTTTCCCTCTTGTCTTTCACCCTCTCTCACTCGTCTCTCCCTATCCATTATCTCTGTCTCACTCCCTGTATCATCTGTCTTTCTTAAACCATCCTCTATCTCTGTCTCTCCATCTCTGTCTCCATCTCTGTCTCTCCATATCTGTCTCTCCATATCTGTCTCTTCATCTCTGTCTCTCCATCTCTGTCTCCATCTCTGTCTCTCCATCTCTGTCTCTCCATCTCTGTCTCTCCATCTCTGTCTCTCCATCTCTGTCTCTCCATCTCTGTCTCTCCATCTCTGTCTCTCCATATCTGTCTCCATATCTGTCTCTCCATATCTGTCTCTCCATCTCTGTCTCTCCATATCTGTCTCTTCATCTCTGTCTCTCCATCTCTGTCTCTCCATCTCTGTCTCCATATCTGTCTCTTCATCTCTGTCTCTCCATCTCTGTCTCTCCATATCTGTCTCTCCATATCTGTCTCTCCATATCTGTCTCTCCATCTCTGTCTCCATCTCTGTCTCTCCATCTCTGTCTCTCCATCTCTGTCTCTTCATCTCTGTCTCTCCATCTCTGTCTCCATATCTGTCTCTTCATATCTGTCTCTTCATCTCTGTCTCTTCATCTCTGTCTCTCCATCTCTGTCTCCATATCTGTCTCTTCATATCTGTCTCTCCATCTCTGTCTCTTCATCTCTGTCTCTCCATCTCTGTCTCCATATCTGTCTCTTCATCTCTGTCTCTCCATCTCTGTCTCTCCATCTCTGTCTCTCCATCTCTGTCTCTTCATCTCTGTCTCTCCATCTCTGTCTCCATATCTGTCTCTTCATCTCTGTCTCTTCATCTCTGTCTCTCCATCTCTGTCTCTCCATCTCTGTCTCTCCATCTCTGTCTCTCCATCTCTGTCTCTTCATCTCTGTCTCTCCATCTCTGTCTCCATATCTGTCTCTTCATCTCTGTCTCTCCATCTCTGTCTCTCCATCTCTGTCTCTCCATCTCTGTCTCTCCATCTCTGTCTCTCCATCTCTGTCTCTTCATCTCTGTCTCTCCATCTCTGTCTCTCCATCTCTGTCTCTTCATCTCTGTCTCTCCATCTCTGTCTCCATATCTGTCTCTTCATCTCTGTCTCTTCATCTCTGTCTCTCCATCTCTGTCTCTCCATATCTGTCTCTTCATCTCTGTCTCTCCATCTCTGTCTCTCCATCTCTGTCTCCATATCTGTCTCTTCATCTCTGTCTCTCCATCTCTGTCTCCATCTCTGTCTCTCCATCTCTGTCTCCATCTCTGTCTCTCCATATCTGTCTCTCCATATCTGTCTCTCCATCTCTGTCTCTCCATCTCTGTCTCTCCATCTCTGTCTCTCCATCTCTGTCTCTCCATCTCTGTCTCTCCATCTCTGTCTCTCCATCTCTGTCTCTCCATCTCTGTCTCTCCATCTCTGTCTCTCCATCTCTGTCTCTCCATATCTGTCTCTTCATCTCTGTCTCTTCATCTCTGTCTCTCCATCTCTGTCTCTCCATCTCTGTCTCTCCATCTCTGTCTCTCCATCTCTGTCTCTCCATCTCTGTCTCTCCATCTCTGTCTCTCCATCTCTGTCTCTCCATCTCTGTCTCTCCATCTCTGTCTCTCCATCTCTGTCTCTCCATATCTGTCTCTCCATATCTGTCTCTCCATATCTGTCTCTTCATCTCTGTCTCTCCATCTCTGTCTATCCATCTCTGTCTCCATATCTGTCTCTTCATCTCTGTCTCTCCATCTCTGTCTCTCCATCTCTATCTCTCCATCTCTATCTCTTCATCTCTGTCTCTCCATCTCTGTCTCTCCATCTCTGTCTCCATATCTGTCTCTTCATCTCTATCTCTTCATCTCTATCTCTCCATCTCTGTCTCTCCATCTCTGTCTCCATCTCTGTCTCCATCTCTGTCTCCATCTCTGTCTCCATCTCTGTCTCTCCATCTCTGTCTCCATATCTCTGTCTCTCCATATCTCTGTCTCTCCATCTCTGTCTCTCCATCTCTGTCTCTCCATCTCTGTCTCTCCATCTCTGTCTCTCCATCTCTGTCTCCATCTCTGTCTCTCCATCTCTGTCTCTCCATCTATGTCTCTCCATCTCCGTCTCTCCATCTCTGTCTCTCCATCTCTGTCTCTCCATCTCTGTCTCTCCATCTCTGTTTCTACATCTCTGTTTCTACATCTCCGTCTCTCCATCTCTGTCTCTCCATCTCTGTCTCTCCATCTCTGTCTCCATCTCTGTCTCTCCATCTCTGTCTCTCCATCTCTGTCTCTCCATCTCTGTCTCTCCATCTCTGTCTCTCCATCTCTGTCTCCATCTCTGTCTCTCCATCTCTGTTTCTACATCTCTGTTTCTACATCTCTGTTTCTACATCTCCGTCTCTCCATCTCCGTCTCTACATCTCCGTCTCTACATCTCCGTCTCCATCTCTCTACCTCTATCTCTCTACCCCCCCTCCTGTAATGCATCTCTGGGGTTCAACTCTGTAACCCAAAAACATCCCCCTCATCGCTCCCTCCCTTCCCCTGTGGCACAAAACTGATTGAGGATGACTGGTTCTTTCCCGGCTGCTCCGATCCAGTGCTGGCCAGCCGGCAGCAGGAGTTGGAGGAGGAGCTGGTGCAGGCCCGGGGTCTCACAGGGCTACATAGGGGCGGCAAGAAAATGGGAGGCACCGCCCACCAACACAGCCTGCAGGTACGGAGTAAAAGGTAGAGGGAGAATGAATGATGGAGGGGAGGTGGCAAGATGGGTGAGTGATTTGGCAGAAGGAGGGTGTGGTGAGTTCAGAGCTGGGAAGGAATAAGACAGCCATAATAATAACTCTTGAGAGTGTGGTCACATGGTCACGGCCAGCAAGGATACCTGTAGATGATCAGTATAGCAAGGGAGATGAAATGTTACTGTACTTCTGTCTGACGTTAGATTTGTACGCTGTCCTCTGTAACATCCCAGACAAAATGTACTTCAGTCACTGGACTAAAATGAGTATTGTCACCCCACCCCCACACAGGAGGACTTTGAGTTTGATGGCAAGCAGGCGTTCCACCAGGACCCACACAGTGGCGGATCTGAGAGCACCACCCCGATGGAGGAGGGGGAGAACATGGGAGGTTGGTGGCCTGAGTACACTTCCCCCAACACAGGTGTGAGACCCACTAGACAGTTTACGCTGGCATGCACGTTGTCGCTTTTTGTGCATTTGTCACCCAGCCACCACCATTTTGGGAGCTTGAGATGTTGTAGTCGTTTGGGTTGTTTTTTTGTCATTCTGTCAACGTAGGCCTAACACTCCTCTGCCGTTTTGGGGGTTTTACATGTGGGTGTTTGTTCTCCCTCCAGTCTAACACATTCAACCCCAGAGTGGATACATTCCCTAAGGTTGACTCATCTGTGGGCTTTTGTGTTATCTCATCACAAGTTGAGGTGGTTATTATTTGAACATGTGCATGCTGGTTGAACTGGCTAGTATTTGGCTCGCTACGATGTTGGCCCATGTGAAATGCATTGAACTCTTGTCAGTTCATATGAATTTAGGTGGAGAGTTTCCCCTGTCCGTGGTAAGTGTTTGGCCCTGTCTGTTCTTCTTTTTCCTCTTATCTTTCCTTGTGTTTGACACATTCACTGTGTTGAAAGGTTCATGGTTTTTAATGGGACAAAAAATATAAATAAATGTCCAAAAACCAGTGACCTTGCATGGGGCAAGTAGCAGGCCAACTATCATAAACATTGTAATCCATCACAACAATATGTTTGCATGGAAATGTTTCAGTTGTGACTGTATAAAGGGCTGTTTCTATGATTACAATTTGCATCCATTTTCGCTAACTATTGTTGATCATGATAAATAACTACCAGATTTCTCAACCATTGAGTTGATTTTTCTCTTTCTTGTCTATGCGACTGCCCTTGCAGGTGGCCTGCGGTCGGTAGTGGAGGAGTTGGAGCTGGAGAGGAACCAGCTGCAGGAACAGATCCTAGGACTGGAGGACCGCTGTCAGGACCTTGAGGACCGGCTGCAGCTGCAGGCTCGCATCGAGTCCCTACAGGTAAACTCTCACGTCTCACAGACCTGGTTGGACACTGATATCTCACGCCTTGTAGAGCTATCAGAACCACATGCACATTGCAGAATGCCACACTGTACCAAGATAGCCTCCATAAAGACACTTAAAGCAGGGGTTCCTAAACTTTTTTACTCAGGCCCCCATTCCAGCATTGGAGGAACATCCCACGTCTGTTTCTATTAGCACAAGCACTGTTCATGACACAATCTGTTCATACATTTAGCAGGTTTAAAGCTTATTTCCTGAAATTCTACACATTTTGTCATGGGTTGTAGAGAAAATGTTGCAGTTTTAAAGCTAATTTGCTTGCAGTTTCAGTGGGGCAAAAAGTATTTAGTCAGCCACCAATTGTGCAAGTTTTCCCACTTAAAAAGATGAGAGGCCTGTAATTTTCATTATAGGTACACTTCAACTATGACAGACAAAATGAGAAAAAGAATCCAGAAAATCACATTGTAGGATTTTTTATGAATTTATTTGCAAATTGTGGTGGAAAATAAGAATTTGGTCAATAACAAAAGTTTATCTCAATACTTTGTTATATACCCTTTGTTGGCAATGACAGAGGTCAAACGTTTTCTGTAAGTCTTCACAAGGTTTTCACATACTGTTGCTGGTATTTTGGCCCATTCCTCCATGCAGATCTCCTCTAGAGCAGTGATGTTTTGGGGCTGTTGCTGGGCAACACGGACTTTCAACTCCCTCCAAAGATTTTCTATGGGGTTGAGATCTGGAGACTGGCTAGGCCATTCCAGGACCTTGAAATGCTTCTTATGAAACCACTCCTTCGTTGCCCGGGCGGTGTGTTTGGGATCATTGTCATGCTGAAAGACCCAGCCACGTTTCGTCTTCAATGCCCTTGCTGATGAAAGGAGGTTTTCACTCAAAATCTCACGATACATGGCCCCATTCATTCTTTCCTTTACACGGATCAGTCGTCCTGGTCCCTTTGCAGAAAAACAGCCCCAAAGCATGATGTTTCCACCCCCATGCTTCACAGTAGGTATGGTGTTCTTTGGATGCAACTCATCATTCTTTGTCCTCCAAACACGACGAGTTGAGTTTTTACCAAAAAGTTATATTTTGGTTTTATCTGACCATATGACATTCTCCCAATCTTTTTCTGGATAATCCAAATGCTCTCTAGCAAACTTCAGACGGGACAAGTACTGGCTTAAGCAGCGGGACACGTCTGGCACTGCAGGATTTGAGTCCCTCGCGGCGTAGTGTGTTACTGATGGTAGGCTTTGTTACTTTGGTCCCAGCTCTCTGCAGGTCATTGCCTAGGTCCCCCTGTGTGGTTCTGGGATTTTTGCTCACCGTTCTTGTGATCATTTTGACCCCACGTGGTGAGATCTTACGTGGAGCCCCAGATCGAGGGAGATTATCAGTGGTCTTGTATGTCCTCCATTTCCTAATAATTGCTCCCACGGTTGATTTCTTCAAACCATGCTGCTTACCTATTGCAGATTCAGTCTTCCCAGCCTGGTGCAGGTCTACAATTTTGTTTCTGGTGTCCTTTGACAGCTCTTTTGTCTTGGCCATAGTGGAGTTTGGAGTGTGACTGTTTGAGGTTGTGGACAGGTGTCTTTTATACTGATAACAAGTTCAAACAGGTGCCATTAATACAGGTAACGAGTGGAGGACAGAGGAGCCTCTTAAAGAAGAAGTTACAGGTCTGTGAGAGCCAGAAATCTTGCTTGTTTGTAGGTGACCAAATACTTATTTTCCACCATAATTTGCAAATAAATTCATTAAAAATCCTACAATGTGATTTTCTGGATTTGTTTTCTAATTTTGTCTGTCATAGTTGAAGTGTACCTATGATAAAAATTACAGGCCTCTCTCATCCTTTTAAGTGGGAGAACTTGCACAATTGGTGGCTGACTAAATACTTTTTTGCCCCACTGTATATACATTCTGCCATGTCTAATGTGTATTCATGTAATATTTGAGTGACTCGAACATTACTACAAAATCTGTGCTAAAAAACATTAGCTGACATTTGCTAGTTGATCTGGACATTTCTGACAAGTTATAAATAGATCTCTAAGGTATACAATGACCGACATGACAAGAGGAATACTGATAATTTACTACCCAAATCGAAATGTCCCCTTGTCCATTCTATAATTACAACTTTCAAGAATAAGTTGATAGCCGGACTGAGTTCCCTAAAAATAATATATATAAAAAAAAAATGTTGCATCTTATAAGTTCTCCTTTGTGTTTGGGAGTTTGTTTTGCCTTTGCTTTTGGATTGACGTTTTACTGAATTCATTTGTACTATTCAGTTCATTGCATGTTTCCTCCCGAGGACTAGGATTTTGTAACAGACCCCTCTAACACAGGTGACGTTTGATGTAGATGAAGAAAGGCGTCCATTTTGGGTTTCCCAGGTGTGTTAGTGTTTGTGTGCGCTAGAGAGAGCACCTCCGGCGGTGAAGGCTAATCCTTTGGCTTGTTTGTTTTGGCTTGTTTGTTCTGTGTTCACGGCTTGCGATCAGTCTTCTAATAAGTGAGTGCTATGTTGAGCATATTTTGGCCACAAATTCACTCGGTGTGGAGAACAAACTCACTTGGTTGGTTAATTCTTCAACCATCATATAAGGAGCATACAAAAGTATATAACAATTCTAATCAGGCCAAGTTCAAAGCATTGTTTTTACCCTAAGAAAGGCCAAGTAGATAATAGAAAAGATACTAAGCCAAAATGTCCTGAAAGCTGAAATTTTCCTTTTATACCGTGTTGTTTGGACTAACCCTGACACTGCACATAGAAGAAAGAGAGTAGTATTTTGGGTCAATATGTGTGCAGTGAGATGGAGTGAGCTTCCTACCGGCTTTACTCTGAGCTTTTCTCCAAACCATGTTAAACCTTCGCTCTCCTCCCCACAGAACGAGTCGGAGAGACTACAGGGTCAGCTGGCCAGCCTTCGGAGCCAGCAGAGCAGGGATGCAGAGAAACACCATCTCCTGGTCACCAGCCTCAACGAGCAGCTCAAAGGGTAACCCCACACAATTCAAAAAAGGTCACGGGTCACACACACAACTGGTGAACTGGTTCATTTCCCAAATTTTTATCCAGTGCCAGTTAAGGGTAAAAGGAATGTAAGGTTTTGCTCCATGCATCTAACTGCAGTCATATGCAAGTTACTAATAAACAAATACCATCAAGTATGGGTAAAGTTGTGCACTGATGATGATCATGTGTTTGTGCTATTTTGCATTGGAGAATGTAAGATTATCACCATGTCCTCATTTGTAACCTTTAAAACATCTCCTTTCTCTTTGATGCCTTTTAGACTGAGTGACACCCAAGAGTGTCTCGAAACCTCTCTTATAGAGAAGGAGAACACATTGGTCAAGACCTCTGAGAAACTGGAGCTCATCGACAGCCTCCGAGATTCTTTCATGGAAAAGGAGGCGCAGCACAAAGAGGTCGCCGACAAGCTGCTTCAATCTGAGAACCATGTAAGTACAGTAGCCTGTTCTGGCGATCAATTAATAGTCTAATCTGTTTTATAGTGAGTCATGACACCTTCTTTTCTTCTTTCAGCTCACTGAAGTCTCCACAAAATGCAGTACCTTTGAAAAACAGTGTTCAGAACTGAAGACATCGGTTGCAGATCTCACACATAAGCTGAGTGTGCTTAAAGAGAAGGTAAGGTTTTCAGGATATGACTACCATGGCTTAATTACTGTGATGAAATATTAATATTAATTGGAATTCAGGTTAGAGTTTTTGCATATAAGAAACCTTATCTCAGATGTAATAGTTTAGGCGAACTATTAACTTCACACTCATTAAATGGCAGTGATATTGACAGCACTTTAGGAGATTTCTTCCTCCAGTAACATATTTGTATTTTTTCCAAACCCATAGACACTGAAACAAGAGGCCACAATAAACACTCTTCAAAATGACCTGGATCAGACAAATGATGAACTGGACAAGTTGAACACCACCCATCTGGAAGAAAGGTCTCAGCTGATCCACAACCTTCAAAGCTGTGAACGGGAAATTGATAACCTCAGAGATGTCCTCTCAGACAAGGACAAGGAGATCTTAGCCCTCTCGGGCAACATTGCGGAGTACGCAGAGCAGATCATGGTGCTGAAGCAGGAGATCAAGCACAAGGAGGAGGACCTGGTTCGCATTGAGACCGCCCTCACCAAATCGGAG
This sequence comes from Oncorhynchus gorbuscha, assembly GCF_021184085.1. Taxonomy (NCBI): domain Eukaryota; kingdom Metazoa; phylum Chordata; class Actinopteri; order Salmoniformes; family Salmonidae; genus Oncorhynchus; species Oncorhynchus gorbuscha. The sequence goes on along the minus strand of NW_025745875.1, from coordinate 67,456 downwards.
CGGGAGGCACAGATCATCAGAGACTCTCAGAACTCGGACCAGCAGGCTCTGTACACCAAGACGGCAGAGCTGGTGGAACAGCTGAAGGATGCAGAGACTGAGCTGAGCAAGGCCAAAGAGGAGAAGGAGTCGAGGACAGTAGAGGTGGAGGAGCTGAGGAAGCAAGTGGAAGAGGACAAGCGGACCATCCTGGAACTTCGAGAGGAGATCCAGCAGCACAACGTGGGCCATCGTAATCATCTCTTAGAGTGCGAAACTCAGATCTCTTCACTGAAGGAGCATGTGACTGTTGCTTCCCAGAAACTACAGGAGTCCGAGGGTCTCGTCTCTCAGTTGAGGGAAGCAAGTACATCTAGCAAGACACTGAAAGACCAGCTCCAGGACAAGGAGCAGACGTATGAGAAAGAACTCAAATCGGTCAAGGAGGAACGGAACAAGCTTAACGCAGAGGTGTCCAAACACAATGATGACCTTAAGACCCTGTCCAACAAGCTAGAGAAGCAGACAGAGTGTCAGGTACAGTTGAAAAAAGATATGCAAGAAAAACTGGAGACAATATCCTCTCTTGAGGAAAAACTCAGGGCCATCCAGGAAGAGGCCGAAGTAGAGCAACAGAAATTTAACACAGAACTGCAAGTCAGAGATTCTGAAAAGGAGAAGTTGGCGAAAGACCTGCAGGTTAAATTGGAAAATATCTCAAATATGAAGAAGCTCTTGAAAAACATGAAGACTGAAAAACAACAACTGCAAGCTGACCTGAAGGAGAAGGCAGATGAACTTAAGTCTCAAAAGCAGCTTGTAGATGAGCTTAATAACAAATCTACGGCAACTCTTGAACTCAACAGCAGTTTGAACTCTCAAAAAAATGGCCTCACAGAGGAGAATCAGAGGTTGCAACAGGATGTAGCTGGAAAGCAGAAATCAATTTCAGAGATGACAGATGAAAGGGATTCTCTGAGAAACAAAGTCTCTGACTTTGAAACACAGCATTCAGAAAACAGAAAAGTCATTGAAGGGCTTCTGAAAGACAAGGAGGAGCTGAGTGTTAGAGCCAATGAACTGAACAGGGCCCTGGAGCAAAATAAACAGTCCATTTCCGAGAGTCTATTTGAGAAAACAAATGAATGTATTCTTCTAACTAAGACACTCAGGGAAAGGGAGGAGACAGTTGCCCGTTTACAGGTGCAAATTGACAGTTTGAACACTCAAGTGGAGCAGTTCCATCACAACATTGCTGAAAAAGAGAAGTTTGTCACTGATCAAAACTCACAAGTAGAGGCACAGCAGAGCCAGCTGTCGCAACTCCAGGAAACAATGTATTTACTGCAGGAGCAGGAGACTGCCCTGAAAACTGGGCTCACGGAGAAAGACACCGTATTGCAGCAGAAATCAGATGAGTGTAGCTCTTTACAGAATAAACTTGGGCAGCAGAAAAAGCTTCTATCCAAGCTACAGGGTGAGACTAAATCACTTAAAGGACAATGCTCACAACTGACCCGGTGTGTGGAAGAAAAAGAAGAGACCTTCAGACAAATGACACAGGACTGTGAAGACCACAAAGCCGAGCTTAACAAGAGGAATGAGTCATTGAAGTCACTAAGCAGTCAGCTTGGTGTCATGAACGAGAGCAGTGCGAAGTTGGAGTCTGAAAATACAGAGCTGAAAACCACTCTGGAGAACCACGCAGCAGAAAACAACAAGCTAAGGCATGAGATGGAACAGAGGCAAACTGAGGTGGTTGGCCTCCACAGTCACATCCAGGCACTCAGTGAGCAAAACCAACAACTCCGAGCTGCTTATGAGATCAGAGATCAGGAACTTGCCCAGCAAATGCACGTTGCATCTGAGCTTGATAGAAGGGTAAATGTGACTCTTGAGCAGAACACAAACCTGTGCTCACAACTGAACAGTCTGACAGAGGAGAAGCAGATACTGCAACAGGAATTAGCTGTACAGTCGGAGTCCATTTCTGAATTAAGCAAGGACAAGAACTTACTTCAAGATAAACTTTCCAATTTTGAAATGCAACATTCAGAAAACTGCAAAATGATTGAAGGGCTACTGAAAGACAAAAAGGAGCTCAGTGTAGCAGTAGAGGAACTCAACAAGGTCCTAGAGCAAAACAAACAGACCGTTTCAGAGAGTTTGCTGGACAAAACAAATACATGTACTAATCTCACCAAATTGCTTAGAGAGAGTGAAGAGGCACGTGCACATTCACAAGACCAAGTTGACAGCTTGAACACCCAACTTGATCAACTGAACAACAACATAACCGAAAAAGAGAAGACGATCAGAAATCAAAACTCACAATTAGAGGCCCAGCAGAGAGAGTTGTCGCAACTCCAGGAGACATTGGCTTTATTACAGGAGCAGGGGACCGCACTGAAATCTGGGCTCACAGAGAAAGACACCATGTTGCAGCAGAAAGCAGAGGAGTGGAGCTCTTTACAGAATAAACTTAATCAACTGCAGGGCGAGACTAAATCACTTAAAGGACAATGCTCACAACTGACTCAGCATCTGGAAGAAAAAGAAGAGACCTTCAGACAAATGATACATGACTGTGAAAACCACAAAGATGAGCTGAACCAGAGGAACGAGTCAATGAAGTCACTAAGCAGTCAGCTTGGTGTCATAAACGAGAGCAGTGCGAAGTTGGAGTCTGAAAATACAGAGCTGAAGACCACTCTGGAGAACCACGCAGCAGAAAACAACAAGCTAAGGGAAGAGATGGAACAGAGGCAAACTGAGATATTAGATCTTAGGGACAACATCCAAGCATTGAATGAACAGAATGTCCGACTAAAAACCGAACTCAAAAACTCTGTCACGGAGGCATCCAAGAAACTTGAAGAGATTTCAGTTCTCAAGGCAGAGATTTCTAACAGGGACAGTTATGTGTCTAATTTAACAAAGCAACTGGCAGCAGCCTGCTCGGACAGGGATAGCTTAGGTTTGAATTTGCAGCAGAGAGGTGAGTCCCTAAAACAGCAGGAGATGTTTATTAAGCAGTTACAAACTAAGTCAGTAGAGGGTGAAGGTCAGATGAGCCAGGCCATCACTGAGCTGCAGACACAAGCTCAGAGTCTTCAGAAAAGCCTTCAAGACAAAAATGTTTCGCTGCATGAGGCGGAGAAACAGCTGAGTCTGCTCAGAGAAAAGTTCACCTTAGAATCTGAGGATTTCAAAACCCAGCTGAATTCAAGTGCGGAAACAGTGAAACAGCTTCAGGGTGATCTGTGTAATGCGGTGGAACAGAGTAATCAGCTCAGTGGGAGGCTTGAAGAACAAGAGGCACAGCTTAAGCAGAAAGTTGATGATTATGTGAGTTTAAGGACATATGTTTCAGAGCTGGAGGATTCCACCACTCAGCTCAGAGGTCAAGTTGACAGCCTGACCTCTGAGTCATCCCTGTTAAAAGAGACCCTGAAAGAGAAAGTCAAGTTCATCCTTGAGGCACAAAGCACCTCCTCAGCTGTTAGCGAAAGCCTAAATTCAAAACTCAAAACCAAAGATACAGAATGTGAGAGCTTAAAAGAGCAGCTTTCGTACCTCCAAGAGTCCGTTTTAAAGCTCAATACCAAAGATGCAGAATGTGAGAGCTTAAAAGAGCAGCTTTCACATCTCCAAGAGTCTGTTTCAAAGCTCAATAGTAGCCTCAGTGCCCAGTCCTCTGAAGTGGCACGACTTCAACAAGCCTTAGAGGAAAGAGGGACTGCCGTTATGGACCAGTCAAAGGCCCTTCAGGAGCTGCAGAGAAGGGCAGATGAAGCAGCCCTCTTCAAAACCCAGTTCATGGAGAGCACAGAGTTGGTGTCACAACTGCAGGATCAGATTCAGGAACTCTCCACTAAGTCTGCAAGCCTCAGCCAGTCGGCAGAGGAGAACCAAAGTGCCTTTGTAAATCTTCAGGAGAAGTATGCTACTCATTTAGAGGAGCTCCAGGAAGCTCGGACGATGCTTTCTCAAAGGGCCGAGGAGATGTCCAGTCTTAACAAGTCCCTCAGTGAAAGCAACAGCACAGTTCAGGCAGCAGAAAGCACCATAGAGGTGCTGAGGAATGAGTCTTCCTTGCTACGTCAAGACCTTCGGCAAATCCAAACACTGAATGTCGACCTTTCAAAACAAAAGGAAGACGCCCTTGCTACCCATCAAAGGAGCACCTCAACATTCACTGTCGAAATAGAGAGACTAAAATCTCAGTATTTGCATGTGGCTGCTCAGGTAAATGCACTGACAGAAAATCTTGAGCAGAGAGAGATGTCTCTTCATGCCATTAACAGTCAGTACACAGCCCAGGTGAAACAGGCAGAGCACGTAGTGTCCGAAATGCAGAAACTAGAAGAGCAAAATAAGAAGCTAAGAGAGGAGATAGCTCGGTCAAAGCAAGAAAATCAACAGCGGCTGGATGCAGCAATCAGTGAAAAAGAACGTCTGCAGCAAGAAGTTCAGAAACTCATAATTGAGAGAGATGAACACGGCAAGAGCTACAGCAGCCAGATACAAACAATGCAGGAGCAGTTGCATCTCCAAAAGCAGCAGCAATCCAGCAGCATGAACGAAGTCATGGAGAAAATGGTGGCTGAGAAGGAAAGACTACAGGTTGAGGTTAGTGTCAAAGGTAAAGAAATCACCAGATTGAAATCAGACATTCAAAAGATAGGGCAAACTCTTCAGGACTCTGAGAAGGAGTGGCTATCGGTCCTGGATAGGGAGAAGCAGGATAAATATCTCATTGCGGAGCAGTTGAAAAGTGTTGAAAATGAAATTAAGTCAAAAGATTTTAAAGTTCAAGCATTGAAACAAAACCTAGATAGTTTGCATGAAAAGTTGGCAGAAGCAGCAACGGCAATTAGACAGGGTTCAGATCTGCTTAAAGCGAAAGAGGTAGAGGCATCCACATCCAGGGTTCAGACTGAAAACATCTTAGTATCTGTTAAGGAAAAAGAGGAGCATAATATTGAATTGAGGCAGGCTCTTCAAGATATGGAAATTGAGTTAAGACAATTAGAGGTCAGCAAAGAGTGTTCTGACAAAGATTTGTCTGTATTGTCACTAACCATGTCTGATAGATTAGTTGCTTTAGAGGAGGAGAATGTCTCCCTACAGACTATGCTCAAACAGTTGAGAGAAAGACATCAGTGTGAGGTAGATTCTTTGAGGGGTGAATTAAATGAAGTTTCGGAATTATTGAAACGTACAGAGTGTACCCTTAACGATAAAGAAATGGACTATCAAGGTAAGAATCAACAGAATGTTTTATTTCAAGAAAATATACAGCACCTTCATGCACAGCTCCAAACTGAGACTGAAAATCTGAGAGAGGCAGGTATTAAACAGACAGCTCTACTTAGTGACATCCAAACGAAAGATGAGCAGGTCAGCTGCATGACCATCCAAATAAGTCACCAGAAGGAATTGCTAGCAGGTCTCAGTCAACAGTTGAGGGAGAAAGATGCTTCAGTAGCACAGGTAATTGAATCCGCCTCAAACGAAAGAATGAAATACGCAGAGGAAAATAGTAATTTCCTCTCGCAGCTGGAAAGCTTGGAAAATGCGCAAAGTAGCTCTGTGAAACAGCTTGAACATATGTTCTTGCAACTAGAAGAGAGCAAAGCTCATCTGTCACGCTCTCAAAGTGAACTTGAGACCAAGGATTTGGAGAATGGAGATTTGGTTAAAGAAAAGGATCATCTCAACACTCAGCTCACTAAGTTAACCAAAGAAAAAGAGGTCTTGAAAAAGAAGCTCCAAGCTGCTCTGGTTGTAAGGAAAGAACTATTGAAGAAGCTAGAGGAGCATGAACATCAAATAGAGCAGAATGTGAATAAAGGAATTGAGATTTCAGGCTTACAGGATAGGTTGCAAGAACTCACTTTACAAGCTGAAGCTACTACAAAAGAGCATGAAGACATTGTTGCAGATATTAAACGGCAAGTTAATCAGAAAGAGGCTGAACTCCTAGAACTGGCCAAGGTCTTAACAGTGCGAGACAGTCTTGTGGAACATTTTGAAATAAATATGCAAACTTTGCAAGCGAAACTAGATGAACAAGAAGCAAGTTTGACAACAGCTCTGCATAATCTCAATGAAAAGAGCATCATCGTTGATCAACTTAATTCCATCATCTCTGAGAAAGACGAGGCTTTTGAACAGGAGAGAAGTGGTATGATGCTGAGGTTACAGAAGCTTCAAGAGGATATGAGAAAGAGCGAGGAGAGTTTGAAGGAGGACATGTCAAGCTCCAGTGCGACAGCTGTTGACATTGAAAACGAGTTAACGAAGGTGAAGCAAGAAAAGGCAATGATGCAGAAAAAGGCTCAAACTGCTTTACTGGCACGAAAAGAGACTATAAAGAAGTCTCAAGAAAGTGAGAAAAAGTACACCCAAGAGCTTTCAGAATTAAAAGATGATTATAAAGCACTCCTGGAACAACACTGTCAGCAGACCAATGACCTTAATGCTGTCCAGTTAAGTTACGACCAGAAGGCCAAGAAATTTGAAGAAATCAGTCAGGCCTCAGTCTCTCAGCTAGGTGAATTGGAGACCCTAAGACTGCTTGTACAGGAACGGGATAAAACTCTTCAAGACCTCAACATATCCCTATCAGAGAGGGAGAGTCAAGTCCATGCCCCCTCATCATATCAAGCAGAGCTAGAAACCCTTCACTTCAAACTGGAAAGCATGTCCTCTGAGTTGGAAAATAAGGACAAGGTTCTCATAGCACTGGAACAGAAGTCCAAAGCATTATCTGAGAGAATGAGCTGCACAGAAAGTCAACTTGAAAAAGCCCATGCAGAAATAAAGGAGAAGATGGAAGAGCTCGCAAGACAGCAACAAGCAGTGGAGATGGCCGAGCAGCAGCACCAGCAGGAAAAACAAACTATGGTAGATGACCACCTGGTGCTGCAGAACCAGTTGGGCGCATTACAAGCCACAGTGGAGAAGCTAAAACACACCTTAGAAGCACTTGTTGGTGAGAAAGAATCCCAGTCGCACAAATTTATAAGTGAAAGCAAAGAACTAATAGAGGACAGGTATCGAATGAAAGGAGAGCTGGAGAATGCACTCACTACCATCGCCCAGCAATCGTCTGAACTTCAAATCCTCCAAAACACTTGGGCTGAAACTCAACAGCAACTCGGTGAAGAAAAGGAACAGCTAAAAGTGGAGCTTGAAAAAGCACAGTCCCATTCTGCAGAGTCCCAGGCTGAAATGGAAAGTCTTAAGCTGCACATGGAATCACTACAGCAGGAAAAAGAAAGAGCCTTCATGGTCATAGAACAATTAAACTGTGAAGTTGCCATGCTGGATGCTCAGCTAAAGGAAGCTGGAAAAGTACATGAGGAGCTTCTTCAAAAGATACCTGGTTTGCAGGATAAATCCTCTGAACAGATTGGGGTAATTGGGAAGGAGGTCCAGTATCTTAAGATATCCCCTGAAGAACATGAGATGAGTCTCAAGGAAAGAGATGATGCCCTGGTGATTTCTCAGTCTCTGGCCACGGAAAAGGAAGAGCTTATTGCTGCCTTGGAACAGCAACTGCAGCGGCAGATTCACCTTCACGAAGTTGCCATGGAAAAGATGAGGACTGAAGTTGATGAGCTTCAGCAGAGGTCTCAAGAAGATGCCAGCAAAACAAAGGATCAGGGCAACCAAAGCAAAACAGCACTTCTCACCAGGAAGCTTCAAGCAGCCTTAGTTTCCAGGAAAGAAATCTTGAAAGATAATAGCTCTCTGAAGGAACAAATGCGTATACTCTCAGCTAAAAATGAAGAAATTGGGGCATCATCCACTGTACTGGAAATGTCTGTTGCCAAGTTGAAACAACAAAAAGAGGACCTGGAGAGTTCTGTATCATCCCTGAGCAGGGAGAAAGAGAAGCTCATTGCCGAGGTTGATCGTATCCTCAATGATAATCACAATTTATCTGCAGCCTGTGAAAGCCTCAAACTCACCATAGAAAATATCACCCAACAGAAACAGGCATTTTCGTGTCAGCTTGAGTCCCTGAAAGACTCGCAGACGGATGAGTTGTCGGAGTGGAAATCTAAGCACACAGAGCTGAAACAGGAGTATGAGTCACTTTTACAAGCGTACGAGAATGTCAGTAGCGAAATGGACAAGATGAGACAACTATTGGAGGGGGCAAGAAGAGAGAGACAAGAAGCGCTGGTTAAAGCACACAAATCTGAAGCTGAGAGGGAGAATCTGGAGAAACAAGTTGGGGAGATGGAGGATGAAAATGAGAAAATTAAAGAGAAGATGAGAAAGTTTACTAAGGTGAAGCAGCTGAAAATGGAAGAGCTGGAGGAGGAGAATAAACAAATCAGAATAGACTTGCTAGAGTTTGATGATAAGCAGAAAGCCACAGTTGAAGAGTTGACTATTAAAAACAACCACTTGGAAGCAGATATCCACAGCCTTGTAGAGTCCTCAGAAGCACTCAGAAGGAAGCTAACAGAGATTCAGCTCAACAATGGCAGTCTGGCAGAGGCACTCAAAGAAGCAACCTGTTCATTAGAAAAGTGGCCCACCGAATCAAAAGCATGTGAGCAAAACATGCAGCTTAAACTAGATGATGCACTCATTTTGAATAATTCACTGACTGCCCAGATTGAGTCACAGAAGACAGAACTTGCTTCCCAACAGGAAATCAATAAATTAATGCAAAAGGAGAAAGAAACTCTCTCTGAAAGACTTAAACAAATGCAGAATAAGCATGAAAAGGAATTGGGAGAAAAAGACGATGCAATCTCAGAGCTCCAAGAAATGATCAACAGACACAGCCAAGAGACCACCAGCCTAAATGAGAAGGTCAGGATCTTGGAGGACGACAAGTCTATATTACAAGAGGAGCTTGAAAATGTCCAAGTGATCTCGGACAAAGTAAAAAATGAGAATGAATATTTGGAGATAGTGATCCTCAAAAACGCTGAAAGAATTGATGAACTGACAGAGACAGTCAATGTTCTCCAAGCCCAGAACACACAGCTCTCCTCTCAATTGACTGAGAGCAAAGAGAAGGCTACTCAGGTTTGCCAGGAGAAGGAGGAACAGCAGCTGAAGTTGGTTAAGGAGTTTGAGGAGAAACTCAAAATGTTCCAGAGAGGCAATGAGGGCTCCAGAAATATAAAGAAGGAGCTACAGGAACTGCTGAAAGAAAAGCATCATGAAATCAATCATTTGCAACATGACTCCATCAAATACCAGGAGCTGATTTTAGACCTAGAAAGGTCGCTGAAGGATTCAGAGTCAGCGCATGAACAGGTGGAGAAGGAGCTGAGGGAAATGACAGAGAGGATATCTTGTCTAGAAGAAGGGAGGAGGCATCTTGAAGCTGAGCTTACCACACACAAGAACCTTCTCAATGAGGCAAAGAAAGATTTGACAAACATTAACTCTGAAAAAGACCAATTGCTTGAGGTAGTATCAGAAAAGAACAATCAATCAGAATGCCAGGTCATGGAAAGAACTAAAGCACTACAGCATGTAGCTGAGCAGCAAAAGAGTATTTTCATGGAGAGGGAGGTGATTTTACAGCAACATATAGAGGAACTTCTGGGTTCCAAGGAGAAGGAGAGTCAGGTAGTTTTAGAATTGAAGAGGAAAATAGATTCTCAAGATTTACAGATGAATACTCTGAAGAGAGAGGCTGACACTAATTTGGCTAAGTTAGCAGCCCTGTCCTCTAGTCCTCAGGGTACTGATGCTGTGAAACAGTGGAATGATATGTTCCTAAATACCTTGCATGAGAAGGACAGCCAGCTTCTAGAACAGGGCTTTGTCATAACGAGATTCCTTGAAGACATTCGAGTGAAGGAGAAGGAGATGACTGAACTGCAGGTAACCAAGTCGAGGCTCGAAAGGACACTTGGTGATTACACAGTAGCTGCCACAGCTCAGCAGAGGCAGTTGTTTATAATGGGTGCCAGCAATAGAGAGCTTAACGAAACCGTGGAGCTCCTGAATCAACAGTTGCAGGAACTGAGTGACCAGGTTGAGAGATTAGAACAGGATAGGAGTGCACTCAACAGACATCTCACTGGCAGTGTAGATTCCACATCTAAAATGAAGTTTGATCTCCAGCAGCTGGAAAATACACTCTTAGACACAGAGTCCCAGCTACTCCTCTCGCAGTCTCACAGCGACATGCTTCAGGTTGATTTTGAGAAACAGGAGGCCATTTCACTGCACCTGAAGTCACTCCTGCAGAACAAAGATGCAGAAATCTCCTCTCTGCTGTCCTCCAGAGATGGACAGATGTCTGGGTATCTAGAACAGCTGCAAGCCAATCACCGTGCCCAGGTTGAAGGCTATGACGACAGGCTAACTGCCTTGTACTATGAAAGGGAGAAAGCTGACAAGGAGTTCAGAAGGCTGGAGAACAAAGTAAAATCCCTTCAAATGAAAGTTGACAAGTCCATTCAGGAAAAGGAAAAAATGGCTTCTCAGATGGAAACATTCAGGCACTCCATGGTCTCCTTGCAGACAGAGAGAGAGCGTTTGATGTCAGAATATAGGATGTCTGAGGCAAGGAATCAGACTGTAATGCAAGGCAAGGAGGGGTTGGCTGAAGGAGACCTCAGTGCAACCAAGGGCCTTAAACACGAGATTAGGACTCTCCTTCATCAGATGGATGATCTGAACTCTGAGAATGCCATGCTCAGGGCACAGCTGATCAGATATAGAGAAGACTTGAATCAGGTCCTTTCCTTGAAGGACAGCCAGTTGAAAGAGTTGCTCAGGAAGCAGCAAGATGCCATCAAAAACCTGGAAAACCAAAAAGCCACAGCTGAAAAGCAGAACCGGAAGACCCTTCTAGAACTCGAGAGGGAAGGAGAGGCAAGCGATGCCTTAAAAGCTGAGAATTCCAAACTTCAAACACAGGTCACTGATCTGGAAGCTAACATATTGGCCCTGAATAAGGGAATGCAAGAAACGAATAAAGGCAAAGTGATTGCCGACTTGCAGCATGCCGTGGCAGCCAAATCTGCGGAATGTAACGACCTCCAGCAAAAACTGTTTGCTCAGAAAGTGGCAGCGGATGACTGGAAAGGCAGCCTGCAGCTCCTGGAGCGTGAGACTGAGAAGAAACTGGGAGAGGCAGAGGACAAGTACAACAGTGAGCTCGATGCCTTTGAACAAGAAGTCGAACTGATGAGAAAAGAGAAGGAGACCGCTGACCAGAGGGTTGCTGAGCTGGCCAGGGACCTGATGCAAGCTGAGAAGCTGCTGTCCGATGCTAGAGTCCAAAGCACGGACCTGAAGTCCCAGAACGAGTCTCTGGGTAAAGCCATGGCCGCCTTGCAGAACGACCGCGACCAGCTCATCGAGGACTTCAAGATCCTCCGGAACCGATATGACGAGGAGCTCCGAGAGACCCAGGGGGCCATGACCAAGGTGGAGAGACATCTAGGCGACACAACCTCAGAGCTGGCCACCTTGGCGAAAGAGAGACACATACTGGTACAGAAACTCTCTGCTCTAGAGAGCAAAGATGCTCCCTCCCAGCTCACTTCACTGGTAGACGATCTGTCTGTGGCCTTGTCAGAGAAGGAAGGGCAGCTCCAACGGGTTTCCCTGGAAAACGACACGTATAGCAGTAAGGTATCGGCTTTCTCTAGGTCCATGGCCAGCCTCCAAGATGACCGAGACCGGCTGATGGAGGAGCTGGCTGGGGCAAAGAGGGCATTCGAGTCCAGGCAAGGATTAGGTCCAGAGGTAGTAGACATCGCGAACACAGGGGAGTCAAATAGCCATAGAAGCAGTGGTATTCAGGCCCTTCAGACTGGGAGAGATGGGCTGGTAAGTCACCAGTTGTGACTCAATGCTTGTTGTTTGGTTGTCATTTCGTTGTGTTTTGGTTTAGGCTGTGAGTGAACTTCCTGACAGCATGCAGGGGACCAGTCAAAAAGCTAATCTACCTGTCATGGCTTTGGTGTGTGAACTTCCTGACAGCATGCAGGGGACCAGTCAAAAAGCTAATCTACCTGTCATGGCTTTGGTGTGTGAACTTCCTGACAGCATGCAGGGGACCAGTCAAAAAGCTAATCTACCTGTCATGGCTTTGGTGTGTGAACTTCCTGACAGCATGCAGGGGACCAGTCAAAAAGCTAATCTACATGTCATGGCTTTGGTGTGTGAACTTCCTGACAGCATGCAGGGGACCAGTCAAAAAGCTAATCTACCTGTCATGGCTTTGGTGTGTGCAAGCATGACAATTTGGTTGTGTCGCAGGAATGCCGTTTTTTTGTGAAGTGTTCAAATGAGTCTCCTCAATGTGCGTTGTTGTTGTGTCTAGTGGTTTGTTTTGTCTATTGAAGGAGACGAGACAGAGGGTGGATGAGATGCAGAGCGCCTTGCAGCAGGCACAGGCCTTCAAACTGCAGACTGAAACAGAAGTCAGTGGGTACCAGGCAGAGCTGGCTGAACTGAGGTAAGATCCTAACTGCACCTACAAAGATTTGAGTTGGCCATTTAAATTGTATTACTTCTGCCAATTGGGTTACTTTTGCACATTGGTGAGGTCAATACTGTAAATCGAAAGCACTCAATGTGTTCTGAAAGATGAGACGTCGAGGATTATAATAAATATTTCTTTGATGTAATACAAGCAAACCACACACACACACACACTCCAAATGTGCACTTCACATTTCAAAATTCACAGTATGGAAATGTATGATCTCTGTTTGATGTAGAATTACGAGGATGATGTGCCATCATACCCTGGGTTGTTCTAAACAGAATGTTTGCTTTATTGTGAAGAAAATGTGCAGTGGAACACGCACCTGAATGCCCTCACGACTCCATTCTTTGCTCATCAAAATGTGTGTGTTTCTCTGAAGTGCCTTGTGAAATCCTAACTCCGTATAATCGTTTTTTGGCTAGAACTTGGCTAGTCTTGGTGGCAATAGAATGAGCATGTCCACCTGACCTAGACCGAGACAGTACTTGTGTAATGGTGGGGATGCAGGGCTGTGTTCCAAACTAAAAACTTCCACTGCGCTTGCTTCACTTTTATTTTATTTTAAATATATATTTTGTATTTACTTAACCTTTATTTTATTATTATTATGTAACTTTCTCAATTGCACAGCTTGAAGGCTCTTTCTTTGATTGATACATGTATTGAAATTACTTAGGAACTGTGCACAGTTTGGAGAGGTGCATGGCCTCATGGAGACACCAGTCCGACCTCTCACTCAAACCCACAGTTTGGAGAGGTGTGAGGCCTCATGGAGACACCAGTTAGACGTCTCACTCAAACCCACAGTTTGGAGAGGTGCATGGCCTCATGGAGACACCAGTTAGACCTCTCACTCAAACCCACAGTTTGGAGAGGTGCATGGCCTCATGGAGACACCAGTTAGACCTCTCACTCAAACCCACAGTTTGGAGAGGTACATGGCCTCATGGAGACACCAGTTAGACCTCTCACTCAAACCCACAGTTTGGAGAGGTGCATGGCCTCATGGAGACACCAGTTAGACCTCTCACTCAAACCCACAGTTTGGAGAGGTGTGAGGCCTCATGGAGACACCAGTTAGACCTCTCACTCAAACCCACAGTTTGGAGAGGTGTGAGGCCTCATGGAGACACCAGTTAGACCTCTCACTCAAACCCACAGTTTGGAGAGGTGTGAGGCCTCATGGAGACACCAGTTAGACCTCTCACTCAAACCCACAGTTTGGAGAGGTGCATGGCCTCATGGAGACACCAGTTAGACCTCTCACTCAAACCCACAGTTTGGAGAGGTGCATGGCCTCATGGAGACACCAGTTAGACCTCTCACTCAAACCCACAGTTTGGAGAGGTGCATGGCCTCATGGAGACACCAGTTAGACCTCTCACTCAAACCCACAGTTTGGAGAGGTGTGAGGCCAAACTAAAAACTTCCACTGCGCTTGCTTCACTTTTATTTTATTTTAAATATATATTTTGTATTTACTTAACCTTTATTTTATTATTATTATGTAACTTTCTCAATTGCACAGCTTGAAGGCTCTTTCTTTGATTGATACATGTATTGAAATTACTTAGGAACTGTGCACAGTTTGGAGAGGTGCATGGCCTCATGGAGACACCAGTCCGACCTCTCACTCAAACCCACAGTTTGGAGAGGTGTGAGGCCTCATGGAGACACCAGTTAGACGTCTCACTCAAACCCACAGTTTGGAGAGGTGCATGGCCTCATGGAGACACCAGTTAGACCTCTCACTCAAACCCACAGTTTGGAGAGGTGCATGGCCTCATGGAGACACCAGTCCGACCTCTCACTCAAACCCACAGTTTGGAGAGGTGCATGGCCTCATGGAGACACCAGTTAGACCTCTCACTCAAACCCACAGTTTGGAGAGGTGCATGGCCTCATGGCGACACCAGTTAGACCTCTCACTTGTCATTTTATTGTCTTATGTTGCAATTACCCCAAAAGTTGCGTGAATATTGTTATCATGTTACCAAATGTATACAGATGCTGCGAAAAGTAGAGTAAATGTAAAAATCACATTTTATTTTTACATTTATTTTTTTATTTTTTTATTTTTACATTTTACAGTTTATTTTTGGATTCGGTCTTGTCAGATGAAATGTTGTCTCCTCACCTTTGTTCTGATCATTTCCCCATAATCTCCAAGTTGTTCCCTTTCAACTGCTACCCTGATTGTACATAGCCCTATGCTTCACATATTATTTTCTGTTAGAAAAATTACAATTTGGCCCTGTTCATATATGCCAATTCCCCTGAGTGTAAATGGTGAACAAAGGCCCCGTGTCACATTTCACCCAAAAAATAGCAAATTATGTAATTGTTATGCAACAGACGGTATCTAGTTACCACAGTGGAAACTGTGTTGCTGCACCAGACAAAGTATTTAGCTCACCAGCAGGTGACAGCCCATCTCTGTCCTCATGGTGTCCCTTCAGGTTGTCTCCCCACCCACACAGAGTTCTCCCAACCCCCACTCGCTCACATGCCCTGGCAGGTCCCCATGGTCGAGCACTATATGAGTTGTCACGTGGTGACAATTCCCTTCAGCTGCTAGATCTCCTGCCAATCCCATCTCCAATACAAACCAGGTCTCAATTCCATTAGTTAGAGAATTAAAAAAAAATAGGCACATCTATTTTCAATACACCTCTTATATTGAGTGTGTTTGAAGTGGATTTGGAATCTCCCCTGACCCCTGCCTCCATGTGTGTTCCTTGGTTTGCCCAGTAGTGGTTCACTGCTTACTACAGCCATACAAATAGATTGATTGTCCGCTACTAAACAGAGGCTACTGAAGAAACCACACTACTGACTGGGTCCACCAGTGGGTCACTCAAGTGTTGCTGCAATGACCTCTGACCTCTGTTCTTCCCCAGGTCTGAGAGTAGCAGGCTGCATTCTGAGTGCCAGCGTCTGGCTGGGGAGAGGAAGGAGACCATGGCCCTGGTGGGGAAGGATGTGTCTGATGACCCGTCACTGACCCAGCTCCAGGCAGAGAGAACTCAGCTGCAGAGTCACCTGCAGCGCTGCCTCTATGAGATCCAGCAGAGAGATCTGCACTGCCAGCAGCTCAACGCCAAGGTACTGAACACGCACGCACTCACAAAACAACCCAAATCAGCTCTGCAACCAAAGTGCTGAACACAGAAACCAACGCACAGGTATTGAATCAGTTTCCACTAAGTTCACCATACTCAACACAGATCTTCTCTCCTCCCAACCGCTCCTCTGTCCTCTTCTCATCTCCCTATCTCAGCTGCAGCAGGTGGTGGAGGAGAAAGGGGGTGTGTCGGCCCAGCTGAGGGCAGTGTCTCAGACGCTGAGAGACACCCAGAACCGCTGCTATTGGCTGGAGAACCAGGCCCTGCCTAACCAGCACCACCAGGGCCTTGCAAAGGTAGAAAGTCGTGTGTGTGTCTCAGGCTTGTCTGGTGTCTGAATGACTATAGTGTGTTTGTGTGTGTTTGTCTGGTATCTGTGTCTGACTGTGTGTATCCTTGTCCGTGTGTGTTTTAATGAATAGTAACCTGGCTGTGCTCTGTGTCAGTAGGTTACTACAGTATATCACAAAAGTGAGTACACCCCTCACATTTTTGTAAATATTTGAGTATATCTTTTCATGTGACAACACTGAAGAAATGACACTTTGCTACAATGTAAAGTAGTGAGTGTACAGCTTGTATAACAGTGTAAATTTACTGTCCTTTCAAAATAACTCAACACACAGCCATTAATGTCTAAACCGCTGGCAACAAAAGTGAGTACACCCCTAAGTGAAAATGTCCAAATTGAGTCTAAAGTGTCAATATTTTGTGGCCACCATCATTTTCCAGCACTGCCTTAACCCTCTTAGGCATGGAGTTCACCAGAGCTTGCACTCCTCCACCTTCCGTTTGAGGTTGCCCCACAGATACTCAATAGGGTTTAAGTCTGGAGACATGCTTGGCCAGTCCATCACCTTTACCCTCAGCTTCTTTAGCAAGGCAGTGGTCGTCTTGGAGATGTGTTTGGGGTCGTTATCATGTTGGAATACTGCCCTGCGGCCCAGTCTCCGAAGGGAGGGGATCATGCTCTGCTTCAGTATGTCACAGTACATGTTGGCATTCATGGTTCCCTCAATGAACTGTAGCTCCCCAGTGCCGGCAGCACTCATGCAGCCCCAGACCATGACACTCCCACCACCATGCTTGACTGTAGGCAAGACACACTTGTCTTTGTTCTCCTCACCTGGTTGCCGCCACACACGATTGACACCATCTGAACCAAATAAGTTTATCTTGGTCTCATCAGACCACGGGACATGGTTCCAGTAATCCATGTCCTTAGTCTGCTAGTCTTCAGCAAACTGTTTGCAGGCTTTCTTGTGCATCATCTTTAGAAGAGGCTTCCTTCTGGGACGACAGCCATGCAGACCAATTTGATGCAGTGTACGGCGTATGGTCTGAGCACTGACAGGCTGACCCCCCACCCCTTCAACCTCTGCAGCAATGCTGGCAGCACTCATACGTCTATTTCCCAAAGACAACCTCTGGATATGACACTGAGCACGTGCACTCAACTTCTTTGGTCAACCATGACGAGGCCTGTTCTGAGTGGAACCTGTCCAGTTAAACCGCTGTATGGTCTTGGCCACCGTGCTGCAGCTCAGTTTCAGGGTCTTGGCAATCTTCTTGTAGCCCAGGCCATCTTTATGTAGAGAAACAATTCTTTAATTCAGATCCTCAGAGAGTTCTTTGCCATGAGGTACCATGTTGAACTTCCAGTGACCAGTCAGTATGAGGGAGTGTGAGAGCGATGACACCCAATTTAACACACCTGCTCCCCATTCACACCTGAGACCTTGTAACACTAACGAGTCACATGACACCGGGGAGGGAAAAGGGCTAATTGGTCCCAATTTGGACATTTTCACTTAGGGGTGTACTCACTTTTGTTGCCAGCGGTTTAGACATTAATGGCTGTGTGTTGAGTTATTTTGAGGGGACAGTAAATTTACACTGTTATACAAGCTGTACACTCACTACTTTACATTGTAGCAAAGTGTCATTTCTTCAGTGTTGTCACATGAAAAGATATACTCAAATATTTACAAAAATGTGAGGGGTGTACTCACTTTTGTGATATACTGTATATGTATGTTTGCATATAACGTTGGACACATGCTCGTCCTACTGAAGTGAATCAGCTCAAATGTCCTGCTGTTTGCTCTCCCGTCCAGCAGGGGGCGCTGTCTGTAGAAGTGGCTCCGGGAGCTCCCCAGGAGAGGAGCAGTGCTGTGGTAGACATGGAAGCACTGGAGGCCGGCGAGCTCAGGACCAGGTGACTCTCTGTCCCTTCGTCTGTCTCTCTCTCAAACTCTCTCTCGCTCTCTCACTTTCTTGGTATGTTTTGCTCTCTCTCTATTATGTTCTCTCTATTATGTTCTCTCTTTCTTTCTCTCGCTCTCTGTGTCCATGTATGGTTAGCCTGTTTCCAGATCTGTTTGTGCTCTTGCCAACCATTGCTGTCAGTGTCAAGCCAAACAGTCTGCCAGTCTTCATATATATCAACAACCAATCAGTGACCTCTCATAAGGTTTCATAGTGAACATTGAGAATACCGTGATGCCAGACTGTTTGGCTTGAAGGAGTGTCAGAATGACTACATTGTGTGTGTGTGTGTTGCAGGCTGGTGGAGGTGGAGCAGAGCGTGGTTCAGCTAAGTGAGAGTCTGGCTGAAGAGAGGACCAGGAGGGAAGCAGCCGAGGAAGCTCTGGGACTGGCTGAGGACAGAGCCAAGAGGTGACACACACACACACACACACACACACACACACACACACACACACACACACACACACACACACACACACACACACACACACACACACACACACACACACACACACACACACACACACTAATGCAGGGTTGAGACATGCTCTGGGACTGGCTGAGGACAGAGCCAAGAGGTGACACGCACACACACACACACACACACACACACACACACACACACACACACACACACACACACACACACACACACACACACACACACACACACACACACACACACACACACACACACACACACACACACTAATGCAGGGTTGAGACATGCCTAGGGGAGGGGTCTGGTCTGAGGAGGAGGATAATATGTATTCTGTAGTACTGGGATAGGTAAAGATTTTGCCACAACTGGACACACACACACACAGCTATTCTCACACTATGTGTGGGTGCCAGTCTGTTTGAGTTACCATGCCAACTCATTGTCATGACAAACGTGGTCCTTCTGTAGCTCAGTTGGTAGAGCATGGCGCTTGTAACGCCAGGGTAGTGGGTTCGATCCCCGGGACCACCCATACGTAGAATGTATGCACACATGACTGTAAGTCGCTTTGGATAAAAGCGTCTGCTAAATGGCATATATATTATACAAACAGCAGTCTGGCATCACAGCATTCTCAACGTTCACTACAGCCATCACTGACATTAGGGGAGACTGCAGGAAATGTAGCTAATACATTTTAATTTGACCATTAATAACATACCCACTCTGTCTCTGTCTCTCACACTCTATCATGCTACCCAAACCGAACGCGTGCGCGAGCGTTGCAAAATAATGATGTTATTCAATCATTGCACCCACACTGCTCGCAAGCGCTAAAATAGAAGTTGCTTCTATTTGTGACGCTGAACGCAATGCAAGTCCTGCCTCTCCCATCTCCTCATTGGCTTTTAGAAGCATATACCCACATGGGTGATTGAAATATGAACAGAGGTCGGTCGGTTGGTTGTGGTAATACACCTTATTATGAAAGTTAGATACCAATCGCCATATAAAGTCCAAGGAAGAAAAAGCCTGGAATGAAGAGAGACGACTAGAAACGATTCGGTTGACCGTTTTATGTGTGGATTCATTGTCGGAGTAGAGGACCTTCTGCATTTCAGGTAAAATAACAACTATATAGCAACTAATAGCAACAGAAAGCTAGCTAAATAAGACAAATTAGCTAGCTAGCTAGATAAATTGCCATAAATGTTTAATGCTTTTCAACCTGTCCCCAAATTAATATAATTGGTTCAGAGTTTGTTTTGATATTTCAACTTGTGTATCGTGATCATGTGGAGGGACAAAATCTATGGCGCATGTGCCCGGTTTGGGCATGGTGTAATACACACGCACAAATTCACTTAGAGGCTATTCTCATTGACAAATATTTAAGGAGAGGCAGCATGACAAGATTTCAATTTACATAATATGTACATCAACTTTTCAATTTACGTTACAAGCTTGCCTTACCTCTCGTTGAGACTCGCAACGTGACATTCTTGCTCTGCAGCTCCAAATTCTCTGTAAATATCAGTATGGCAGTAGCCACTGACGAGCCAGT
Organism: Oncorhynchus gorbuscha; assembly: GCF_021184085.1. NCBI lineage: Eukaryota > Metazoa > Chordata > Actinopteri > Salmoniformes > Salmonidae > Oncorhynchus > Oncorhynchus gorbuscha. The sequence continues at coordinate 47,579 of NW_025745875.1, read as the reverse complement.
AAGCTTTGAAACTATTCAACAATGCGAGCAACTTTTCCTCTAAAATATATGAACTACGCTCTTGAATAATGCAACCAAAACGTATTACGCTCTTGAATAATGCAACCAAACTGTATTACACTCTTGAATAATGCAACCAAACTGTATTACACTCTTGAATAATGCAACCAAACTGTATTACACTCTTGAATAATGCAACCAGACCTTATTACACTCTTGAATAATGCAACCAGACTGTATTACACTCTTGAATAATGCAACCAGACCGTATTACACTCTTGAATAATGCAACCAGACCGTATTACACTCTTGAATAATGCAACCAAACCGTATTACACTCTTGAATAATGCAACCAGACTGTATTACACTCTTGAATAATGCAACCAAACTGTATTACACTCTTGAATAATGCAACCAAAACGTATTACACTCTTGAATAATGCAACCAGACCGTATTACACTCTTGAATAATGCAACCAGACTGTATTACACTCTTGAATAATGCAACCAGACCGTATTACACTCTTGAATAATGCAACCAGACCGTATTACACTCTTGAATAATGCAACAATTCACAAGCATGTGCAGACAATTAAAGCTTTTTTTCTCGTTCTTACGCGTATTAGCTAAACTTAGCTTGCAAGATGTAGCTTGCAATGGGGAGCAGGTAGCCCAGCGTTTAAGGGCCTTGTACAGGTAACCGAGCGTTTGCTGGTTCGAATCCCAGAGCCGACTAGGTGAAAGAAATCTGCTAGTGTGCCCTTAACCCTAACTGCTCATTTAAGTCGCTCTGGATAAAAAAAGTTGTCTAAAATGTAAGACAATAATACAGCTAGTCAGCTATGCTAGCTAGTAACGTTAGCATATCAAACGTTAACGTTTACCCCTCTCATACGAAAAGTATAGTTTCAGCATATTAAAGTCACCTTTCAACAAACCAGGCTTCATTTTATCAATATTGTGGAAGTTATTATATGTGGTAAATGCAAAATTGCGACTGAGTACTTTGATAAATCCCCTAGTGAGTTGATCAGCTCCTTGCCTGGATGTTGGCTCAGAGCAGCCAAGGGAGGAAAAACACTGTTGAGCATCACTTTCTTAAATATACAGCGATCATTTCAGAATGTAGCAGGCTGTTACTGCAGTTTCAGGTGAAAACTCAATAAACTATGCATTGAAAATGCTGTTTACACTGTCCTGCTTAGAGGGGTGCAGCTGTGGGGTGAGTGCTGTGCGTGAACTCCGGAGGTATCGTTTGAGACGTGAGAAATACTTAACTTTACATTACAGTAATGTCTCTCGAGAATCAATACCTCTCGAGAATCTCTAGAAATTCTTCTTAATTCTGGTGAATAAGAATAGACCCTTAGCTCCTACTCTCAAGAATCTTTCAAAATGATTCTTAATTCTCATCACTGAGAATAGACCCTTTCTCTTTGGCACATGTTCCTACTTTCTGACACAGGTGCTTTTTAAATAGACCGGTCAGTAGTTGTTATGCTGGTAACGGTTCATGATGATTTGATGATGATGTGAATGGTTGTTGCTGTGGTACTTTTGGTTGTTGTTGCAGAAGCACATGAATAAAGTCATTTGATGCTGTATGTGGATACTATGAAAGTGAACTGTGTGATCGGGTGTATTCATTCCGCCGATGAATTGAATTCACACACACTTAGTAGTAAAGGCGTCTCTTTCCTCTCCAGCGTTGACTCCAGTCCATCCAGGACGACCCAGAGAGACTTCAGCATCCAGCTGGATACAGAGGAGGAGTGGGAGGCCCTCATCCTCAACCCCAACGAACCCCTGGTCACACGCAAGGTCAGTGTTACTCACAAAACTTAAATTAGTCGATGTCTTGCAATCCTGTGGAAAGTTATTTGGCATCATTTTAAAAATCCCCATTCAAATCGGTCTGGTTAAGCCAGGGATGTCTGTTTCTTTGCATGGGCTGCATCTCAATCCAATTCATTTGTATTTTTTTTGCCACCGTGGCCCGTCGGTGTAACTGCTAAACTGCTTGCTGTACACTGTTTTGTGTGATTATACACATGGATTGGATTGTGGGTTTTCTAACGTGTTAGTTCTAGGTTGACGTTAACCTTAATATGGTGACAATAATGAAGGCTGAGTAGCGGTTTGGCTTGGAGACGGTTTTTGTTGTTGCACCTGGTCACAGACCACTGTTATGCACTGAAGTCCACAAGCGAAGGGAAAAGGTGAGAGGAGGAGAGCCTGTAGATGCCAGAAGGAAAGTGGTTGATGCTGTATGTGGATACTATGAAAGTGAACTGTGTGATCGGGGGTATTCATTCCGCCGATTCTGTTTCAAAACGTTTCTTGATAAATGGAAGCAAATATGGACCTCCTGAGTGGCGCAGTGGTCTAAGGTACTGCATCGCAGTGCTAGCTGTGCCACTAGAGATTCTGGGTTCGAGTCCATGCTGTGTCGCAGCCGACCGCGACCCGGAAACCCATGGGGCGACACAGAATTGGCCCAGCGTCGTCCGGGTTAGGGGAGGTTTTGGCCGGCAGGGATCGACCTTCGCCTCTCCCGAGTCCGTACGGGAGTTGCAGCGATGAGACAGGACTGTAACTACCAATTGGAAACCACGAAATTGGGAGAAAACTGTAAAAAAAAAAGAAAAGGAGAAAGAAAAAAACAGAAGCAAATGAAATGGGGAGAGACTTTGTCCAAAGAAAATGTAGTTTTCCACTTTGAACTGTTTGGACTAATGATTACACCCCAGATCAACTAAACGCAGGCAGGTGTGTTCAAGGCTGCATTGCTTGCTGTACACTGTTTTGTGTGATTATATGCAGCCTGTCTGTCATTTTGATTACCAAAATTTTGTCTCTCGACCTGTGCAACTACGTTATAAACCTTCATTTGTAGGCTAGGAGGGTGTAGCAACATCATGATACATATTCGGCAAAGTTGAGTATCTTGTAGGAGCCTAAACCTATGGATGTTATATTTAGCTGGGTGAATAGAATATGAATGACATCATCCAATATGATGTAATAGAAATAAGGCCATGCACCAAAAAACAACATCCTCCCTAATCTTAAACGGCACCGGCCGCCACCGATGCAGAACTACCTGGTCTCAGATCTGTTTGTGCTCTTGTCAGCACCCCTGGAGAAAGGCAGAAATCATGTTGGGGCTGGTTTAGATATTGAATTCAACAAATGTAAAAAGAATCAAGCTGAAACGTGTGTTTTTTGACATGTGCATCCTCATTCTACTATGTGCTCTGGCCAACTCCATTACTGTCATTGCAAGGCAAACGTGTTTCTCATGACAAGGAGTTGATGGCACAAGCAGACTGGCACTCAGGCTAGGACTGTTCTTCTTGACTCACCAATCATCAATCACATGTATGATGACCAATGGCAACCAATATGATGACCAATGCCTGTTTGACGAACGACTCTCCCTCTCCTCCCCTCCCTCTCCTAACCAGGTGAAAGGCGGGATGCTGGCCTGCAGGCGCTGGCTTCGGGGGCGGAGCCTGTACTGCTCCAAGCTGCTGACATCACGGGCCCGCTCGCGCTACCTCTTCCTTGGCTACCTGCTGATTCTGCACGTGGCTGTCCTCATGTGCCTCACCGGTGCCCTCTAGTGCTGTGGGGTGAAAACAATCACAAATTGCAGATAGAAATATAATTTATAGAGCAGACTAAGGCACGTTTCCTCCATAACAAAGACGGTTTGTTCTGCGCAATGTTTTTCTATGTAGTTCACTTGACGCTGGGGGTGTTAACATTGCAGATACAAATGTCATGTGTAGACAAGACACCATGGCCCGTTTCCTCCACGACAAAGAGGAATGTCTGTTCTACTCCATTTCGAGGTAGTTAACCATGTCTTTTTCCCCTGGAATGTTATTCCACCTTTTAGAATAAGCTGCAGGGTTTTGTCTAGTATCCAGAGTTTTCATAAGAGTGAGGGCTTTTGGGGTGTGTCTCAAGTCTTGTGGCTTCTTCGCCTCACCTCCTTCCCTTGGTTCTCAATGGTCTGAAAAGAAAATGGACAGCTGAAAGTGAATCCTTTGGTTAGATCCTACCTTCTTGTTTTCACCCATTTTTTTTGTCAGATCAGTGCAGACGGAGGCGAGAGGAAGAAGACTGTTATTGACTATTAAGACTCAGCCTTTGGAGTGTCTCAGGAGAAAGTGCCGTTTCAATCCTGTCTGTTATGTGTTAAAGCCTGAGACGGAACAGAAAGCCATATCCATTCTACATGAACGCTAGCCTAAGACGTGTGTGTGTGTGTGTGTGTGTGTGTGTGTGTGTGTGTGTGTGTGTGTGTGTGTGTGTGTGTGTGTGTGTGTGTGTGTGTGTGTGTGTGTGTGTGTGTGTGTGTGTGTGTGTGTGTGTGTGTGTGTGTGTGTGTGTGTGTGTGTTTGAAACACATTTGTGTGCACAGGTGTGTGTGTTCATTTGCACGTGTACAATAAATAAACACTAGTCCACTGTTATCTCATTTAGATTCACATTGGAGAACAAAGACTGGTGTAAGTCTAAGATGATTCATCAACAACATGATGGAACTGCCCCACTCAGACTGATGCTGATGTCTGGCAAGACACAGATACGGTATTTCAGGAGAGAAGGGTGGAAAAAGCCAATAGTACTATTTCTGCAAAGATGCCTATGTTATTGCACTGCTGCTCAACCCTTCTCCCCAATACCAAACCCACTGTGTGCTCAACCTGGCACTACCAGGCTATGGCACAATGTTCCCTTTGGCACCCCCTGGTGTCTCCTGGGTAATAACTGTCTCATGGTGGCCTTGGCACAATTATAAGGTCTATTCTATAGCTGCTGCATTCAAAGCTATGCACTAAAACTCTCATCAGGGGGTGTTTTTTTCCCTTCTCTCCTTCAGAAAAGATATTCAACATAATGTAGGGCCAGGAGTTTTATCTGACCACGTGTCCTGATAAGGAAATACTGATCTGGACCCTAGTAACGTGATCTAACTGGACCCTAGTAATAGGATCTAACTGGGCCCTAGTAATAGGATCTAACTGGGCCCTAGTAATAGGATCTATCTGCACCCTAGTAATAGGATCTAACTGGGCCCTAGTAATAGGATCTAACTGGGCCCTAGTAATAGGATCTAACTGGACCCTAGTAATAGGATCTATCTGGACCCTAGTAATAGGATCTAACTGGACCCTAGTAATAGGATCTAACTGGCCCCTAGTAATATGATCTACTGGACCTTAGTAATTGGATCTAACTGGAACCTAAAGGTTTTACCTTGTCAGATCACATGGTCTGAAGAATATCCTCCTACCCCGTTTGTGAGCATGTACCCTGGTAAGTGTGTAAGTAAGATGTTGTATTTAAGGGTGGAGTGTAAAAGGGTGCAAGTGTGCACCCTTGATAGTCTACTGTGTGTATTTCTGTATCTGTATTTGTTGCTCTGTGCCCCACAATGCTCTGTTGTTCACTGTACATTTCTACTTCATCTGTCGATTGATTACATGCTGATTTAATCACTTGATTGATAGTGCAGGGTGGCAATTCACAAAGCAGGAGGCAATATGTCAGCCATCTTACTTTGAGATATAATTTGTATTTCTCTGGTTCGTATCTCATCTGTTTCAAGTTTAGCATGGGAAGTACTGAGAGAATGTCATACTAATAACAAGTGTGTTTTACCTCTCTGCACTAGGAAATATGAAGCCTGAGTGACAAGCTGTTTGTTTGTGTCATCATGCCAACTCTTTCTCACTCATTGTTATACCAAACACGTTTGGCTTGACAATGAGCAATGGAGTTGGCCAGAACACAAACAGATTTGGGACCAGGATAGGAAATCTAGTGTTTCAGAATATTTACGGTAGTTAGCCAGCTGAGCTAAAAACATTGCTCCTGCTTTGTGGGATACCACCATAGAGAATGATAGAGGCCTCTAGTGGCCAAAAGGCTGTATTAGCATGGGCAGCGCCATTGAGGGCTTCCACAATTTTAATGTAGTCAACTGGGTTGGACTTCCAACTTCATTGGCTGATCCCTCCTGGTGACCCTGCTGGAGTCATGTCCAACCGGGTCATTAGGAGGGATCAGCTAATCGTGAAGAAGAAGATTGACTACTTCAATGACACTGCCCATGCTGTCAGACGCTGTGATGGCACAGATACAAAGATAATGGATACCACCCTGTTCTAACGTTGGGGTTGTGGTCCTGATGGTCTGTATAGATGAGTCCTCTATCTATCTCTATGGATACCACCCTGTTCTAACGTTGGTGTTGTGGTCCTGATGGTCTGTATAGATGAGTCCTCTATCTATCTCTATGGATACCACCCTGTTCTAACGTTGGGGTTGTGGTCCTGATGGTCTGTATAGATGAGTCCTCTATCTATCTCTATGGATACAACCCTGTTCTAACGTTGGTGTTATGGTACCGTGGTCCTGATGGTCTGTATAGATGAGTCCTCTATCTATCTCTATGGATACCACCCTGTTCTAACGTTGGTGTTATGGTACCGTGGCCCTGATGGTCTGTATAGATGAGTCCTCTATCTATCTCTATGGATACCACCCTGTTCTAACGTTGGTGTTGTGGTCCTGATGGTCTGTATAGATGAGTCCTCTATCTCTATGAATTACCACCCTGTTCTAACGTTGGTGTTATGGTACCGTGGTCCTGATGGTCTGTATAGATGGTGTGATTGAGGAAAGGATGACAAAATACATCTATTTATAAGAGGAAATGCTACTGAGTGAAAACAAAATGTCATATTTTCTAAATAGGCTCTATTTTTTAGAAGTCAAATCGTTTGGACAGCAATACTATCCTATCCAGGCATTAATGGGTTCAATACCTTGAGGTTGACTTTCACGAAGAAAGGAATTTTAATAAATCTGTTTGAAAAACACGACTCAAGTTACCTGTTTTTGATGTGTGTGGACGTGAAGTCCCTACAAAAATAGTAAACAAACAACAAAGATTTGACCAACTGGGGACATTTTGTTTGTCCCCACAAGGACAAATGCTATTTCCAGGGGGTTTAGGGTTAAGGTTAGAATTAGTGGTGGGGTTAGGAGCTAGGGTAGGGGTTAGGGAAAATAGGATTTTGAATGGGACTGAATTCTGTGTCTCCACAAGCTTAGTTATACAAGACTGCTGCATTCAAAGCTATGCACTAAAACTCCCAATTGTATGCATCTCATTTCACATCAGGGGGTGGAGGTTTCCCTTCTCTCCTTCAGCAAAGATATTCAACATGATGTAGGGCCAGGAGTTTTATCTGACCACGTGTCCTGATAAAGAAATACTAATCTGGAACCTAGTAATAGGATCTATCTGGACCCTAGTAATAGGATCTAACTGGACCCTAGTAATAGGATCTATCTGCACCCTAGTAATAGGATCTAACTGGACCCTAGTAATAGGATCTAACTGGACCCTAGTAATAGGATATATCTGGACCCTAGTAATAGGATCTAACTGGGCCCTAGTAATAGGATCTAACTGGACCTAGTAATAGGATCTATCTGCACCCTAGTAATAAGATCTATCTGGGCCCTAGTAATAGGATCTAATTGGACCCTAGTAGTAGGATCTAACTGGACCCTAGTAATAGGATCTAACTGGGCCCTAGTAATAGGATCTAACTGGGCCCTAGTAATAGGATCTAACTGGGCCCTAGTAATAGGATCTAACTGGGCCCTAGTAATAGGATCTAACTGGACCCTAGTAATAGGATCTAACTGGACCCTAGTAATAGGATCTAACTGGGCCCTAGTAATAGGATCTAACTGGGCCCTAGTAATAGGATCTAACTGGGCCCTAGTAATAGGATCTAACTGGGCCCTAGTAATAGGATCTAACTGGAACCTAGACTTTATCCTGGCCAGGTCAGATGGTCAGAAAACCCTACTAGTTGTTTCATATTTAGCGAAGTACTGAGAGAATGTCATACTAATAACAAGTGTATTTATTATCTCTCTGCACTAGGAAATATGTAGCCTGAGTGCCAGTCTGTGCCATCATGCCAACTCCTTGTCACTCATTGTCTACCAAACATGTTTGGCTTGAGAATGAACAATGGCGTTGTCCAGAGCACAAACAGATTTGGTACCAGGCTAGGAAATATGGAGTTGTTTCATAATATTTAGGGTAGTTAGCCAGCTGAGCTAAAGTAATTTATCCTGCTTCCAGATTTTGGTGTGTGCTTGGGTTTATTGACTTGCTAGAAGATCTAATTGCAGCAAAGTGTCAGCCTCCTGGCAGAGGCAACCAGGTTTTGAGCTAAAATGTCCTGGTACTGGGTAAAGTTCATGATGCCATTGACCTTAACAAGGGCCCAAGGACCAGTGGAAGCAGAATAGCCCCAAAACATAACTGATCCACCACCATTTCTTTACAGTAGGGGCTTATTTTCTGTTTATGCATCTTTCTTCCAACACCAAACCCAACACTGGTGTGTGTGGCGTAAGAGCTCTATTTCATGTCATCCAAGAAATGGAAACAACAAACCCAACACTGGTGTGTGTGTGGCGTAAGAGCTCTATTTCATGTCATCCAACAAATGGAAACAACAAACCCAACACTGGTGTGTGTGTCTATTTCATGTCATCCAACAAATGGAAACAACAAACCCAACACTGGTAAGAGCTCTATTTCATGTCATCCAACAAATGGAAACAACAAACCCAACACTGGTGTGTGTGTGGCGTAAGAGCTCTATTTCATGTCATCCAACAAATGGAAACAACAAACCCAACACTGGTGTGTGTGTGGCGTAAGAGCTCTATTTCATGTCATCCAACAAATGGAAACAACAAACCCAACACTGGTGTGTGTGTGGCGTAAGAGCTCTATTTCATGTCATCCAACAAATGGAAACAACAAACCCAACACTGGTGTGTGTGTGGCGTAAGAGCTCTATTTCATGTCATCCAACAAATGGAAACAACAAACCCAACACTGGTGTGTGTGTGGCGTAAGAGCTCTATTTCATGTCATCCAACAAATGGAAACACCAAACCCAACACTGGTGTGTGTGTGGCGTAAGAGCTCTATTTCATGTCATCCAACAAATGGAAACACCAAACCCAACACTGGTGTGTGTGTGGCGTAAGAGCTCTATTTCATGTCATCCAACAAATGGAAACACCAAACCCAACACTGGTGTGTGTGTGGCGTAAGAGCTCTATTTCATGTCATCCAAGAAATGGAAACACCAAACCCACCACTGGTGTGTGTGTGGCGTAAGAGCTCTATTTCATGTCATCCAAGAAATGGAAACACCAAACCCACCACTGGTGTGTGTGGCGTAAGAGCTCTATTTCATGTCATCCAACAAATGGAAACACCAAACCCACCACTGGTGTGTGTGTGGCGTAAGAGCTCTATTTCATGTCATCCAACAAATGGAAACACCAAACCCAACACTGGTGTGTGTGTGGCGTAAGAGCTCTATTTCATGTCATCCAACAAATGGAAACACCAAACCCACCACTGGTGTGTGTGTGGCGTAAGAGCTCTATTTCATGTCATCCAACAAATGGAAACACCAAACCCACCACTGGTGTGTGTGTGGCGTAAGAGCTATTTCATGTCAAGAAATGCTCTATTTCATGTCATCCAACAAATGGAAACACCAAACCCAACACTGGTGTGTGTGTGGCGTAAGAGCTCTATTGCAGAAACAGATCACAGCCCTGGTCTCCAGCAACATGAAGATCAAGATAAATCACTGAGAACATGTGGGGAAACTGATAAAGAATATAGCCAGTCTGAAATCAGCTCCCACTCCTACGTAATCCACTACACGTCTGATGTTGTAACCAGTCCATCTCAGTGTCATTTCCACAACTATAGCATTTAGACCAGGGGTGTTAAACTCAATGGAGCACCTAGTGTCTGCTGGTTTTTGTTTTTTCCTTTCCTACCTCATTTTCATTATCTCCAGTGCAATAACACTGTCTACATAGGTGAAAACGTTGCGAAGTGAAAGAGTGGTCTCTACCACTGCCTCTACAGAGAATGGCTTGTGGTTTATGGTATTACTACAACCTCCCCAAACTTCACCCTGCTCTGTTCGGACTCTCCTGCAGGTCTGTTGTTGTAATCAGTCCATCTCAGTGTAATTCCCACAAATGTAGCATTTAGACTCTTGTCATATAAACTACTCTGGCTATACAATTGATAAAAACAAGTAAAAACTTATATGGACAGAATTCAACAGGCTGAATCATGAGAATGACTCAGAGATGGTACTTTCCAATGGTAGGTTCATATGTATTTTTCTATTTGTAAAAAAAAAATACATTAAAAGTCCAAACAAAACATTGAGCTTGTCTAAGCCTACATATCTATAACCTATACAGTCATCTCTTACACTACTGTTTTAAGAGCATTTTAAGCAAGCCATTCAAAAACCAACTACATAATATGCCATGAAAATGACTGGTAATTTATTAGCAACAGACATGCCAGAAAGACCCACTGAAAACAACCAAAAACAGACCAAAATGGTCTGCTATAACATAAACCCAATGCAATAGAGTATATCTACACAGAATCACACACAGTCATCATAAACCTTAAGGTCTTCCTCTGCACCCATCTCAGTGTCAGGTGGTATGTTCTGCTCAGGCTCCACTCTTGGAAGCTCCACTGCATTCCACACTGGAGGACTCCATTTTCCTATAGACCAGGGGGTTGACAAAGCAAGAGGGATAATATGACACAGTGAATGTATTATAATAATGTGTGTAGCAAGGCATCAATATGTATGACCTCTGGTTTCAGTTATAATCCTGACTTTTCTCATAAAAGAAGGAGACATGATGATAAATGATAGGTTGGTGACCTGGAAAACTCATGTAACAAGACTTTAGAATAGACAAGGTACTTGTGCTGTTTTTTCTTTAGTGATGCTGTGGTGTAGACTAGAGCACCATACCTCTGGCTTTCAGAACCCAACACAGGGTCAGTGTCATGACAACCAAGGTGGCAACCACAAACAGGATGATGCGAGTGATGTCCACGATGACACTGAGCATGTCTGGTAAAACAACAACCATAACAATAACAAAAGGACAAAACTAAGCCACAGGGTCAACTTTTTCATGAGGAAAATAGTCATGAATATCTCAAATGACTGGCAACTGGATCTCATACATTTCCTATTAAATAAATAGCTGCAGTTGATCATGTGTTGACCGTGTGACGAGAGTAAGACCTACCACAGACAGGATGTTCATCTTCTCCACAGTGTTCCATCACTTCACCACTTCCTGGGTGGGAGGGGACCAGAACAGGTTGAGTCTATCTAGTCATCTCAAAGCATAACCTTTCAGTGGGACACTTCAGCAATACAAAGTTAACATACTGCACTTACTGGTCACGTGAAGGCCCATCGGTTGGCTGGATCTGGTGTCTACATCACAGTAGTCAGGAAGACAGACGAAACAACGGTAGTATCCTGAGTCAGACAGGGTGATGTTGTGGAGAGTCAGGTAGGACACACCTGTCCCTGGACCTGTATGATTCCAGGTGAGGGTGTGTCTGGACTGACCCTTTAGGGGTAAACAGGTATCCCAATCTTCCCTGCACCATGACTCTATGGGCTCAAACCTGAATCTCACCCCACAAGACACAGTCACAGAGCCAGAGATGGGAGCCCTCCACCAACAGCCATCAGACACAGAAAACTCTGCTTGATAATCTGTGAATTAAAACAAGCACACTCAAGCCTGAAATAAGGCAAACATCTCATTTGAATAGCAGTTTTGGGAAATCAGGAATTTAGCTGCATGGAATTCTAATGTACAGTAGTCAAGAGGCATAGATGGACAGCATTTGAATTACATGAAGAAAGTTGATCTTACCATTTACTATGACAGTGATGGAATGGCTAATGATCATTGATTGATCTGCATTAACTGAACACCTGTACAGTCCAGCATCATCTAAGGAGAGATTAGTAAAATGCAGGAATGAAATTCCAGAGTTACTTGTTAAGTAATTCCACTGGGCTTGGATGTGAGGAGTTTTGGTCACAGGATTGAAGATGTCTTTGTTCAGTTTAAACCAAGAGACTTGTGGTAGATCTGTGCAGAATCCTACAGTACAGTTAATCGTCAGTTTCTCCATGACAAAAGCTTGAACCACAGTGTTCCGAGACACTCTAATATAGTCATCACAGATGGGATGTTGCCCTGTAGGAGAAAAATATTATGAAACACCACAGCAAAATATTGGATTCCGTAACAACAAATGTTTTAGAGTATTCTCAAAACTTGACTTGGCATTAATGGACGTTACACATAGCATGGCCTTCACCAGACAGTCACTGCATTAAATAATGAATCATTACCATCATTAATAAAATCATTGGATGATTTGAGTATAATAATTTGCTCAAAGCAGGACACTGTTCTTAATCAGATAATAGTGTTTTTTTTATAATATTGAATAGTAGAGTGAAAAAAATATTTTAAATATTCTGGTCAGTACCTTGAAGTTGTTTTGCAAACAGCAGGAGGAGGATCCCAACCAAGCCTTTCCCTCCTTCATTAGACTTATGTGCATCCATTGTCTTCATTTGAGCCTTGGTCTTTAGTTCACTGATAATACACACTGAACTATACTCATCTTTGTCTTGTCTAATGCAACGTAAGGCACTGTTTGACTGTTTTTATCTGTGGGCTACTTCCGCTACCACTACTTCCTCTGTGGTGTTTATGAAGAGTATGTCTGCTGCTAACATCTAAACCAATATAATGGCTGTGGTCTTACCTGCATTGCTCTTTGATCATGATCTTGTTGAGATGGATACAGATAAACAGGAGTCCACATAAACTGGGTCTGCCAGTGAATCCAATCATTACTGTTGGCCTATTCTGAAACGACCCTACACCTCTTGAAATAAATACATGTATTTCATGTGTTCTGGAGTTAGAGTCAAGCCTTTCTGTTGTCTACTAAGCCTACAGATAATAATACATTGTACATATTGAAATACAGTATAACACTTTAATTTGAGAAGTACTACACAAAAAGGTTAAATAAATCTCAACCTTTGTTTTGTCCCAAATCAAACATAGAATATTTTAAGGAGAGATGGAGCACAATCCTTGTGACCACGACAGTGTTTTATACAATCTAAGACAAACAGGGACAAGGAAAGAGAGACTATGAAAATACATCTCTGATCGATCCCAGACCTGCTGGCCAACTCTATGAAATACTTCTGCTATAGTATACAATGTATTTGCTTAAACACGGTTTCAATGTTTTCTTTTCCCTCAAGTCACCGATTGAGGTCATTTTGACACCAGATAAATATTATATATTTTTTAATCAAATCCAATTTTATTAGTCACATGCGATGAATACAACAGGTAGACCTTACAGTGAAATGCCTACTTACGAACCCCTAACCAACAATGCAATAAGAATAAAAAATAAAGGTAACAAGTAATTGAAGATCAGCAGTAAAATAATAATAGCGAGACTATACTGTATACAGGTGGGCACCAGTCAATGCCCCCCCCCCCACCTTTATTTAACCAGGTGGCCAGTTGAGAACAAGTTCTCATTTACAACTGCGACCTGGCCAAGATAAAGAAAAGCAGTGCGACAAAAACAACACAGAGTTACACATAAACAAAAGTACAGTCAATGACACAATATAAGGAGGTAAGGCAATAAGTAAGTAATTACAATTTAGCAATTTACACTGGAGTGATATATGTGCAGATGAGGATGTGCAGGTAGAAATACTGGTGTGCAAAAGAGGTAGGTAGTTGGTTGGAGGGCACCGGTTTGTTGAGGTAATATGTACATGTAGGTAGTGTTATTAAAGTGATTATGCATAGATGGTAACAACAGTGAGTAGCAGCGGTGTAAAATGGGGGCAATGCAAATAATCTGGGTAGCCATTTGATTAGACTTTCAGGAGTCTTATGACTTGGGGGTAGAAACTGTTTAGAAGCCTCTTGGACCTAGGATTGTAGCTCCGGCACCGCTTGCCGTGCGGTAGCACAGGCTGGAGTTGTTGACAATTTATGGGGCCTTCATCTGACACCGCCTGGTATAGAGATTCTGGATGGCAGGAAGCTTGGCCCCAGTGATGTACTGGGCCATTCGCACTACCCTCTGTAGTGCCTTCCTGTCGGAGGCCGAGCAGTTGCCATACCAGGCAGTGATGCAACCAGTCAGGCAGCTCTCGATGGTGCAGCTGTAGAACCTTTTGAAGATCTGTGGACCCATGCCAAATCTTTTCAGTCTCCTGAGGGGGAATAGGTTTTGTTGTGCCCTCTTCACGACTGTCTTGGTGTGCTTGGACCATGATAGTTGGTGATGTGGACACCAAGGAACTTGAAGCTCTAAACTTGCTCCACTGAAGCCCTGTCGATGAGCATGGGGAGGTCCTATTTTTCCCGTAGTCCACAATCATCTCCTTTGTCTTGATCACGTTGAAGGAGAGGTTGTTGTCCTGGCACCACACAGCCAGGTCTCTGAACTCCTCCCTATAAGCTGTCTCGTCATTGTCGGTGATCAGGCCTTCCACTGTTGTGTCATCGGCAAACTTAATGATGGTGTTGGAGTCGTGCCTGGCCGTGCAGTCATGAGTGAACAGGAGGGGACTAAACCCCTAAACCAAAATATGAAATTACCTTTAGGATCTCTTACCCCCTGTTAGAGCCGATTTGGACATATTTGTATAAAAGAACGAACATATGGAGCTCCATGTATATTTGTGTAAATATATTAAATATGAATGTAAATGATGAAATATTAGGTTACCTTTATGATTTATATTTACCTGATTGAGATATATTAATTTGTTGTTATTGTAACTCAGCCATTTGGCCCCCCCTCTTGCCTGTTCATTGTATTGTGATAATTGTGTTAGGATAAAGGCAGGAAGTGGGGCCTTCGGGAGGGGGAGTCCTTGCTAGACGCGGGAGCGGTATAGTTTTTTGACCATACAGACATACAGACATACAGGTCATAATATGTATTTTCCATATCAAGTATTTTGTGCTTTAAGTTGATTGGAGACTCATTTATTTGTTAGATATAAGAAGAATAAACATTTTTGTTGCACCATATCCCTGGATGTCATGGAATGTTTGGCCGTTTGGAAACCTTGAGTGTGGACTGTATGCGTACCAAACAACCCCGCTTCAGGCTTGGGCAGTGGCTATGGTAAAGACGAAAGGAAGCCACTACAATCAAGTCAAAAAACTCCGCGAAGGATTACTATCGGAAGGAAATCTCCGGTTCGGACACACGCTGGATATTGTTCTATTTGTAATTGCATCCGGATCGTAAGGACAGCTCACTTGGAAGGATTTGAACTCCTAGAATTCGCCAGCCGTGAGTAACCACTGCGAATGAATGAGCTGCCCTGTTCAATGCGATCATTTGATCATGCATATTATGGAAGCGCAAATGTGCTTTTAATTGGAATGTTTGATAAACTTGGGAATGGAATTCAAAACACAGCGTTGTGAAAACAATTAAGAAGTTTAAGTTTGGGAAACACTGAGATCCTACGAACAATGTAGCCTAATCTTATGTCTAATATTTGGCCTAACGTGGAAATGCAATGCATCAACGCAACAAATTGCAATCTAAGGACCTAAATATACTGCGTGTTTAAACTTCATTGAAGGGACAACTTATAATGGGATGAAATGTTTAAAACGCATCTAAAATGCCGAACTTGCACATGTTCAATTCAAAATGGGTCAATATGCTGAAATGGAGGACTGTGTTTTAAAGCATTAAAGGAGGTCTAAAGGGGCATTACGTTTAACAATCAAAAACCAACAACTGTGTCATTGTAAATTGTGTGAACTAAAAGTGAATGATGGAGGATGAAATCCCAAATAAGACTCCACTGGAGAGGGCAGAGGAGCATCTAAATTCACCCTATGCAGCCCGGAGAGGCAAACTTGGAGTGTGTACACGCAAAATGAATGAAATAAAAGCCCTTCTTGTTGATGGAGGAAACATTGAAACTGTGGATGAGAGTCTTGAAGCATTCCATGCTGTTCTCAATGACTTTAAGAATGCTCATGATTCTGTGCTAGAGCTGGTCACAGAGGAGGAACACGAACAGGAGAGCATTAACTATTATCAACCAAGAATGAGAACTTATGAACATTTCCTGAAAGAGGTGGAAATATGGAAAAAAGCTGAAATCGAGCCACAAACGCTCATTGAACCACACGACAGCATTTCCAATGTGTCAAAAACATCAAGTAAAACAAAGTCTTCTAAAACTGCTTCCTCAGTGTCCTCTGCACGCCTAAAAGCTGAGGGAGAACGAGCAGCTCTACTAGCTCGCCAAGCATCATTACAGGACAAGCATGCATTGGAACTGGAGAAAGCTCAACTGGAACAACAGAAAGCTCAACTGGAACAACAGAAAGCTCAACTGAATGTTAGGATGGAAAAAATGGCACTGGAAATGGACATAGCAGCATATAATGCCAAACTGAAGGTCCTGGAGAGTGTTGAGTCAACTTCTCAATCCCATTCTGTGGCAGCCCATTTTCTAAGCCAAGAAGATGGAATGAACTCTTATTATGAGAACCAGGAACCCGAGGTCTATAAGGAACCTGAACCATCACCTGTTGCATTTTCTGCATTAGGTGCAGTTCCAAAGACCCCACTACAAAGAGTTTTACAACAACCGACCACAAAGCCATCAAAACCTATTCAGAAAACAGTCATAAACCACACCCTTCAGCAGCCAACATCAAGGTCTAGCAATCAACACAGAATCAACACTGCGGGTATCAGCCATAATACCAGCCATGATAACCTCACTACTGTCATGCAAAGGCAGAATGAAATTGCTGACCTCCTTGTACTACAGCACAAACAGGCCACACTCCCTGTTAGGGAGATACCTATGTTTGATGGTGATCCTCTAAACTTTAGGCCATTTATGCGTGCATTTGAGCATGGAATAGAAGATAAGACAAGCAGTCACCAGGATAGGCTCTATTACCTGGAACAGTACACCTCTGGTCAGCCCAAGGACCTGGTCCGTAGTTGTCTGCATATGGAAGCCAGAAGAGGCTATGCAGAGGCTAAGAGGTTGTTAAAGGAACACTTTGGCAATGAAATCAAAGTCACCACTGCTTACATGGAAAAAGCTTGGAACTGGATAAACATCAAACCGGATGATGGAAAGGGACTGGGTGGCTATGCACTCTATCTTAGAGGATGCTGTAACGCTATGCAAGACCTACAGAACATGGAAGAGCTTAATCTTCCCTCCAACATAAAGTTGATCATTTCAAAACTTCCCTACAAACTAAGGGAAAAATGGAGGTCTACGGCATGTGATATTTTAGAGAGAAGCCACCTGAGGGCCCAGTTCAGTGACCTTGTGACGTTCATGGAAAAACAGGCCAAAATACTGCAGGATCCGTTGTACGGAGATATCCAAGATCCCCTGACCAACAAAAGGTTTTTAAAACCAAAACAGAAGCTGACTTTAAACAGCAGTTCAAGTCCAAGAGTAGGGGAAGCAGCTTTGCCACTGCAGTAGATGTAGTGGCAGATTGTAACTCGGAAAAACCTCTAAAAGAACAAACATTCAAAATCAAGAAACCAGGCACCTACCCTTCTGATGCTCCCAGTATCTCATGTGTATTTTGCACTGGTGAGCATTTCCTGGTCGACTGCCAACAGGTGAAGGCACAGCCACACGAAGCCAAGGTTGAGTTTCTGAGATCAAAAGGCCTTTGTTTTGGCTGTTTGATGAGAGGACACTTAAGCAAAGAATGTAAAAGAAGGATGACCTGTCAGAAATGTCAAAGAAGGCACCCCACTATCCTGCACATTGAAGGAAGAGAGAGATTTAGATCTCTGAAGGCAGATACGAGGGGTGTAGCAGTAAAGCGGGAGGAGACTGTCAGCAGTGTTCTTGTTTCACTGGAAGCTGGTGAAGATACCGGGGCCGGTACAGATTGTGCACTTGCGATTGTGCCAGTTCAAGTAAAGATGGCAAATGGAAGCAAGTCTACGTTAACCTATGCATTTCTCGATTCTGGTAGCTCAGCAACATTTTGTACGGAGAGACTCATGAGGCAGATGCAAGCTAAAGGCAGTGAGACTGAAATTCTGC
This sequence comes from Oncorhynchus gorbuscha, assembly GCF_021184085.1. NCBI lineage: Eukaryota > Metazoa > Chordata > Actinopteri > Salmoniformes > Salmonidae > Oncorhynchus > Oncorhynchus gorbuscha. The sequence continues at coordinate 29,443 of NW_025745875.1, read as the reverse complement.
TACGCACAATGGGGCAGGAGAGTCCTACCAAGAGCTTTGAAATATCTGGATTAGAGATTGGCAATGTGGAAGGTGACACATTTCTTGCATTACCAAAGGTCTACACCCAAAATAAGATCCCAGTGACAAGAGAGAACATTCCCACTCAGAAAGATCTCAAAAGGTGGCCATACCTGAAAGAAGTTCAGTTGAAGGAAATTGACGCCGACGTCGAACTCCTGATTGGCGTAAATGCTCCAAAGGCAATGGAACCCTGGAAAATCATAAATAGCCAAGGCAACGGACCGTATGCAGTGAAAACTCTCTTTGGATGGGTGATGAACGGTCCTCTTAACAATTGTACCATGGCAGAAGAATCTGGGCATCCTACGGTGATGGCCAATCGTATCTCAATTGCCGACCTGGGGGTTCTTCTTGTAAATCAGTACAACCATGACTTCCCTGAGAGAGGGTATGAAGAGAAAAGTGAGATGTCAGCTGAGGATCGTAGGTTTATGGAGATCGTATCAAGCTCCATAACCCTCAAAGACCATCACTACTACTTACCGTTGCCCTTTCGCAAAACAGATGTAGTCCTGCCAAACAATCGTGACATGGCAAAGCAGCGGGCTCTAAATATTATCATTAAGTTCAAGAAGGACAAAGGTTACGCTGCAGAGTACAAAGGCTTCATGGAAGAGATGATAACAAAAGGTTACGCCGAGAAGGTACCACAAGAACAGCTCCTCAGAGAGAAAGGCAAGGTATGGTACATACCACACCATGGCGTTCACCATAAGCGCAAAGGAACGATACGAGTAGTGTTTGACTGTTCATCATCATATAAAGGTATATCTCTTAACAGTGAACTCCTTCAAGGCCTTGACCTGGCAAACACGCTTATAGGAGTCTTGCTAAGATTTCGGCAAGAGCACATTGCCATGATGGCAGACATCGAAGGAATGTTCCATCAAGTACGTGTCCATGAAGATTACTTAGACTTCCTGCGATTCCTATGGTGGCCGGATGGTGATACTAACAAAAGATTGGAGGAGTACAGAATGACGGTACATCTTTTTGGTGCTATATCCTCTCCAAGTTGTGCAAACTTTGCACTGCGAAGGACTGCAGAAGACAACTGTGAGAGTTACGATGAAGAGGTAATTCAAACAGTCAAGTCCAACTTCTATGTTGATGACTGCCTCAAGTCAGTGGCCACAGAAGAACAAGCCATAGCTCTCACGAAAAACCTCAGGGATGTGTGCTCTCAGGGTGGGTTCAAATTGACCAAGTGGGTCAGCAACAGCCGCACTGTGCTGGCTTCTATCCCTGATGAACACAAAGCCAAGCAGATAAAAGAACTGGACCTGGACAGAGAAAAGCTGCCTGTTGAAAGAGCACTTGGAATCCGATGGAACATTGAAAGTGATGCATTTACCTTCCGAGTCACTGTCAAGAACAGACCCCTTACAAGAAGAGGTATTCTCTCAACTGTCAGCTCTATTTATGATCCATTAGGTTTCCTCGCCCCATTTGTATTAAAGGCAAAGCAAATTCTTCAAGTGCTCTGCAAGCTGAAGTGTGGATGGGACGAAGTCATCCCTGAAGAACACTCTATTTCATGGCAGAGATGGCTCTCAGAGCTGGACCAGCTCTCCAGATTCCAGATAGACAGGTGTATGATGCCTGAGAACTTTGGTCAAGTCAAGACTGCACAGCTGCATCACTTCGGTGATGCAAGTGAACAAGGTTATGGCACGGCAAGTTACCTTAGGTTCACAAACGGTATGGAAAAGATTCACATTGCATTCATAATGGGGAAATCAAGGGTGACTCCACTCAAGCAGATGACAATCCCCAGACTGGAACTTGCTGCAGCAACATTGGCAGTGCGAGTGGACAGGATGTTAAAGTTGGAGCTCCAGATTGAACTTGAGGAGTCAACTTTTTGGACGGACAGCCAGTCTGTGCTAAAATACATCCGCAATGATACCAAGAGATTCCATACCTTTGTGGCTAATAGGGTTGCTATGATCCGTGACCTATCGAAAGCAAAACAGTGGAGGTATTTGAACTCAAAACACAACCCAGCCGATGATGCCTCAAGAGGATTACATGTTGAAATGTTCCTGAACTCAAAGAGATGGCGTAAAGGACCAGAATTCCTGGAGAAAACAGAAACTCAATGGCCGAAAGTCCCCGAGGAGCTTGGCTCCATCCCTCCGGATGATCCAGAGGTGAGAAAAGACGTAATCATAAACCATACAAGTGTGGAAGAAAAGAGTCCAACCAGCAAACTGATTGAGTACTATTCAACATGGAACAGCTTGAAGAAAGCAGTTGCCTGGATGCTGAAACTGAAGAAACGTCTCCTACAGTTAAGCCAGAAAAGGAAAATTCTCTCTCAAACCGATCCAAGACCAGATCAGAGTCTGACAAACTCACTGAAGGAACAAATTGACAAGTTCAAACTGACGTTTGTAAAAGAAAGTCTGTCTGTGGACGACCTAGATGAAGCAGAAAAGGTCATCATTCGATTTGAACAACGGCATCACTTTAAACAAGAAATTGCACTAGTTGTGAAAGGAAAACAATGTGCCAAGAGAAGTGGCTCAATCTGTAAGCTTGATCCAATTGTTGACAATGGGATTCTGAGAGTAGGAGGAAGGTTAAGCAAAGCTGCTATGCCTACGGAACTAAAGAATCCTATGATCCTGCCCAAAGACTCTTACATCTCTAGACTGATCTTACTCCACATCCATGAGCAGGTTGGCCACTCTGGGAGAGGTCACATGCTTTCTAGACTTCGCCAGCGATATTGGATACCCTGTGCCAACTCTTTAGCAAGGAAGATCCTTAAGAGCTGTGTCTTTTGCAGGCGGATGCAAGCTAGAGCTGGAGAACAGAAGATGGCCGACCTTCCACAAGATCGGGTGTCACCTGATTTTCCGCCTTTCACCCATGTGGGCATAGATTACTTCGGCCCCATAGAGGTGAAGCGAGGCCGCGTTCATGTGAAGCGTTATGGTGTGATCTTTACTTGCCTCGTGAGTCGAGCTGTCCATCTAGAAGTTGCTAGTTATCTGGATACTGATTCCTGCATCAATGCCCTGCGCAGGTTCATCTGTCGAAGGGGCCCAGTAACAAGTATCAGAACAGACAATGGCACCAACTTTGTTGGAACACACAGAGAGCTAGGAGAAGCTATGAAAGAGCTGGATCACAACAAGATTCAAAATGAATTACTAAAGAAAGGAGTGACATGGTCATTCAACCCTCCCTCTGGAGCCCACCATGGGGGGGTATGGGAGAGGTTGATCCGACTGGTGAAAAAGATCCTCTATTCAGTCCTTAAAGAGCAAGTACTGGATGATGAGGCTTTGCAGACAGCCTTGTGTGAAGTTGAGGCGATTATGAACGACAGACCAATCACTACTGTAACAAATGACCCTAATGATCTAGAACCCCTGACTCCGAACCATCTGCTTCATCTGAAAGCTAAGCCAGTCCTGCCACCAGGACTATTCCAGAGAAGTGACCTATACTCACGAAGGAGATGGAAGCAAGTACAATATATCACTGAGCTCTTCTGGAAGAGATGGATCAGGGAGTATCTTCCACTTATGCAGGAGCGGAACAAGTGGAACAAAACTAAGATAAACTTCAGTCCTGGTGACCTCGTGGTCATCGTCGATGACACCGCCCCAAGGAACTCTTGGCTAATGGGGCGTGTGGTGGAGGCTTTGCCAGGGGCGTCCGGAGCGTCATGGTTAAGACTAAGACCAATATCTTACAGAGACCTATCAATAAACTCTGTCTGCTCCTTGAGGCGACGGAGTGACACACACACACACACACAGTGCTCCATCTTAGAATCACGTGCACCTCTGATTCGTTGTTGTACTCTTACATTCTTTGATGTCATACATTTTTGGACGTCAAACTCTTGACATTTTTCGAAGTTGAACACCTTTACACTTCAACTCAGATTGAGATCTATGGACTATTTTCCTATATGGTACCTTGTATATTTGTATATAGCTATGAACTGTAATAGTGCTCTGGTATAGAATGTTTTGTGTATTGGCTCTACGTTTGAATTTAAAGTAATTGTTGTGCATTCAGTGCAGTCAACAATTAGGGGCCGTATGTTAGAGCCGATTTGGACATATTTGTATAAAAGAACGAACATATGGAGCTCCATGTATATTTGTGTAAATATATTAAATATGAATGTAAATGATGAAATATTAGGTTACCTTTATGATTTATATTTACCTGATTGAGATATATTAATTTGTTGTTATTGTAACTCAGCCATTTGGCCCCCCCTCTTGCCTGTTCATTGTATTGTGATAATTGTGTTAGGATAAAGGCAGGAAGTGGGGCCTTCGGGAGGGGGAGTCCTTGCTAGACGCGGGAGCGGTATAGTTTTTTGACCATACAGACATACAGACATACAGGTCATAATATGTATTTTCCATATCAAGTATTTTGTGCTTTAAGTTGATTGGAGACTCATTTATTTGTTAGATATAAGAAGAATAAACATTTTTGTTGCACCATATCCCTGGATGTCATGGAATGTTTGGCCGTTTGGAAACCTTGAGTGTGGACTGTATGCGTACCAAACAACCCCGCTTCAGGCTTGGGCAGTGGCTATGGTAAAGACGAAAGGAAGCCACTACACCCCCTATTACTTTGGGGGTTCTAATCTCCCTCTTTCAAAATCGCCACTGTGACAAAATCTCTAACATTCCTGATCCTTCCCATATATTTTAACCCTAAACCTCCCACAATAACTATTGTCTATTGTTAGTCTCAGTTACCTTACTGACAATATCAACGTTTTATACAGATCGAAATACATTGTTGGATACAGTTTTACATTTACATTTACATTTAAGTCATTTAGCAGACGCTCTTATCCAGAGCGACTTACAAATTGGTTTTCATGTCTTTCCTTATTGAGACATTTGTTTATTAGGCTATATTTCTCATTAAGAATACTGTTGTCAGCCACTTGGAGGCTTGGTGCATGTACAAAAAAGTAAGTGCATGTACAAAATTCAACCATCGGTAGATGGTAACTAAAATAATGGCAATGCGTGTAGTCGTGTTAAGGTTTTCATTGTTTTCTTGTCAGAGTTTTATGGTTTTGCATATGACTGTGCATTATATGCTGTCGTAATAGGGTTGAGGATCAGATCAAGCCTATTGGGCATTCTTGATCAATTATTGATCCAAAAAAGGCACACACGGGTTCTGGGTTAATTCCATAGCTGTTTGCATGGCTTGGTAGTGTATTAGCCGGGTATGAGACATGATAAATAATACAATTGAAGTTAAGTATAAAATTAACAGTATTATCCTAAATTGAGAGATGAATTAAAAATCACATCAACATCATAATCTTTCAAAATGTACCTGTTGTCCGTATAGAATGACGTGTATACAGATTATATTACAACTTTTTTGTGTTTTGTCTTAGTGGTTGTTCTTTAGTAAATAAGAAACTCAACAGTGTGTAAGTCCGAGAAACATTATTGAGATGGTTGGTTTATTGTCGTTGAAAGCTTGAAATGTACACATTGAGAAGTGATATTGCAGCAACAGTTTTAAAGGGGGTAATTGTATCAAATTATATATCCTTGCATGTTTGAATTAGAGCTCCTTTAAAGTGTTTTCATCACATCCTGGTAAACACATTCTTGTAAGTTGTCTACGTTGACATTTCTGGTTATGTCTCGCATGTAACATAATAATACTAAAGATTATAATAATATAATATGTTATATTATTTTTATAATAATACATATCTGCAAACCAAATGCATTTCTGAAAACCCCTTTTTGCATCTTCAATAGTTGTAGATGTTCCAACATTCGTAGATGCCCCTCAGGGTCATACAACAACCAGAGTTGCTGTATAATGGGCATAAGTAACACTCAGGAGTCAATGTCCTATCTTTTGTCTTTTTCATAGCCTGGGAGAGAGAGAATATATTCCACACTTAAATAATAGGTCATCGTTCACGCACATACAGCCCTGTCTTCATAGTTGTTTAAAGTTTATTATCATAGTTTTGTCATAGCTTCTAATTATTGTTTCTAATCACAGATTGAATATAGTTGGCCTTGGTTTCTAATCATATTTGTCAGGACCCGGTTACGAACCCGGGTCTCCGGAGTGAGAAACAGTCACTTAACCAACTGAGCCACGAATAGTCGGCAGAACCCAGAAGATGAGGCAGACACAGCAGTACTTGAGACGGTGTATTTAATTAAGTAAAAAGTGAAGTTCTTCAGGAAAACATGTAACTCCACAACCTCAAAAGGAATTTCACAAGAACAAAGGTAATCCTCCAAGACAAAAAGGTAAATCCACAAGGTGGAAGGTAAAGCACAAAAAGCCTCAAAAGATACTCAAAAACAAACAAACAAGAACAAAAAAACAGAATTCCACAAGAGAGTCCACCGGGATCAACAAGAGTTCACAGAGTACTAGGGCTGGGTGCTAACATACAAACACAGAGCAAAGAACAGAGGAAAACAAAGGGTTTAAATACAATCAGGGGAAACGAGGCACAGGTGCAAATAATAATGGGGATCAAGGGAAAACAAAAGGTCAAAAGGCACAATGGGGGCATCTAGTGACCAAAAACCGGAACAACCCTGGCCAAATCCTGACAATATTTTCTAATCAATAAGCGGGTCATGTTGACCCTAAGTGGGCAGAAGCTATTGTTTACAAATAGTATGAATAAAAAACATTGTTTCATTGTATAAATAGCCTTCATTTAAAAAAAACATACATGTACATGCCTAGAATTAATACCTATCATTCTTAAATGATATATATCTATATACACACATCACCTTGAATATTCAACTCCCCTTCAAAAAGTTCCATGAAGAAGGAAGGATTCCCCGATGATCGTTTTATCTGTCCTGGGACTGCTGCCTGGTGTTAGGAGTTAGGGTAAGGCCATGAGGAAGGAAGGATTCCCCAATTATCGTTTTATCTGTCCTGGGACTGCTGCCTGGTGTTGTGAGTTAGGGTAAGGCCATGAGGAAGGAAGGATTCCCCAATTATCGTTTTATCTGTCCTGGGACTGCTGCCTGGTGTTAGGAGTTAGGGTAAGGCCATGAGGAAGGAAGGATTCCCCAATTATCGTTTTATCTGTCCTGGGACTGCTGCCTGGTGTTAGGAGTTAGGGTAAGGCCATGAGGAAGGAAGGATTCCCCAATTATCGTTTTATCTGTCCTGGGACTGCTGCCTGGTGTTGTGAGTTAGGGTAAGGCCATGAGGAAGGAAGGATTCCCCAATTATCGTTTTATCTGTCCTGGGACTGCTGCCTGGTGTTAGGAGTTAGGGTAAGGCCATGAGGAAGGAAGGATTCCCCAATTATCGTTTTATCTGTCCTGGGACTGCTGCCTGGTGTTGTGAGTTAGGGTAAGGCCATGAGGAAGAAAGGATTCCCCAATTATCGTTTTATCTGTCCTGGAACTGCTGCCTGGTGTTTGGAATTAGAGTAAGGCAGTTAGTACAAAAACATAGAATAGCAGCTGTTTCATCTGCTCTTCCGAAGTCGTTCAGAGTGCACACTTTTTGTTTTTTAATATATAAATATCATTGTGGATTTTTTTTTTTTTTTGGGGGCTTAAGCCGAAAATAGTGTGATGGTGAAGGGCTACGTAAAGGACAGGGTTTGCTTCTGAGAATCCCCGTCTAACTGTCACTTCCCAATCACTTATGTCCGGTAGCCTCTGGATATCCTGCGAAAGTTAGATAATATTAATAGTTATATGATATACATTTTTAAAATTACAAGAATATGGGCATTTTACATTTTTTTTAAATCGCTGTCATCGGTTTAAAACACATAACTCTTGTTTAATATTACAATAATGTAATGACCCGACTAGATCATAAAGGAACAATTGTCCAGACAGAGGCTTGAGTTTACGAATTGACGGTTTATTACACCAACTTTACACAGGCTACTGTTTGGGCCGTAGCACATGCCAAATAGATGACACAAGCCAATCGTGACCTTCTCTTGTGAAGCCCAGACGTAAGAGAGAGAGAACAAAAGCTGAACCTGGTCTTAACTTCCAATGCTCCACCCCCCCTGCCCAACCCCCCTCCACGCCACTCCACCAACCACCAGGATGCCCGGCATCAGAACATTCCAGGCATTCCCGTGATTGGCAGATAGCAGGTTGATTGACAGGTTGGACCCCGCGAACACCGGGTACTGGTCAGTACAACACAACCACCTCCTAGCCTAACACATAACACACAGCTGTCTGTGCGGGTCGCTACACAGCCCCCCCACCACAAAGTCCCTCGTCCCCGAGGGAACAAACAAAGTCTCTGAAGCGACCCGGAGGTCTCCTTTGCCTGCGTGGTCGTGATGGTCGCAGAGTGCCCCTCTGGGACCCAGGGGATGAAGGCAGGGATATGGGTGACAAGGAAGCGGGAACGGGTAATACAGTCCGTGGCTCTGGGGAACCACGCGGTGACACAGGGGGGGAGACAGGGGGAGTGGGCTGTCTCGAGCCTTGTCTGCGGCACCTGAGGGTGGGTGCCTGGAGAATGTCATTGCCAGAGAGGGGAATTGTGGGGGTTCCTGGGGTTTGGGGAGAAGAGGCCCCTCTGTATGGGGCTAACCTGTCCCGGTGCAGTGCCACCTTTCTCCCCTGGGAGGAAGCTGCACCCGGTACACAACCTCCCCTACCCTCTCCAGGACACTGCAGGGTCCCACCCAGTGACTGTCCAACTTGGGGCATCTGCCTTTTTTCCTTAGGGGGCTGTAGACCCAGACCAGCTCCCCAGCCACAAAGTGCCTTCCCCGGGTGTGCACATCATAGTTCCTTTTCTGCCTCACACCTGCATTCACCAGCTGCTCTCTGGCGAAGGTGTGGGCTGTCTCCAGGCGGTCCTGGAGTCTCCGGGCATACTCCGGCCCCGGAGGAACATGAGGGCTATCCAGGGGCCGACCAAACGCCATCTCCGCAGGGGTGCGGATCTCTCCCCCAGCATGAGGAGGGCAGGCGTGCAGGAAGTGGAGTCTTGGACAGCGGAGCGGCATGCCATGAGGACCATAGGCAGGTGCTTGTCCCAGTCACGCTGGTGTTTGGAAGAGACGATGGCCAGCTGCTGTCCAAGCGTTTTGTTGAAGCGCTCCACAAGGCCATCACTTTGAGGATGGAGAGGAGTAGTGCGGGTCTTGTGCATGCCCAGCCTCTCACACATGGTGGCGAACACACGGGACTCAAAGTTTCTGCCTTGGTCGCTGTGGATGGACTCTGCAGCTCCAAACCTGCTGAACATCCCCGCTGTCAGGGCGTCGACGATGGTCTCTGCCTCCTGGTCAGGCAGAGCATAGGCCTCGGGCCATTTTGTGAAATAGTCCATGGCCGTGAGCACCCAGCGGTTTCCACTGTCTGTGGTGGGAACGGCCCAACTACATCCACTCCCACCCTCTCCATGGGAGCCCCCACTGGGAACTGTTGTAGCTGAGCATGAGAGCGGCCTGGGGGGCCCTTTCTCGCTGTGCAGTTGTCACAGCGGCGACAAAAGTCCTCCACATCCCTCTTGTGCTGCCCCCAGTAGAAGCCCTGACGGAGACGGCGCAGTGTTTTTGTGACCCCAAAGTGTCCAGTCCCCACCCCCCCATGAGTACTCTGGAGCACAGCCTCCCGCAATGCTTTTGGGACCACCACCTGCCACCTCTCCTCTCCCGTAGCTGACTCCTTCCATGCCCGCTGTAGCACGCCATCAGCCAGCCGCAGTCTCTCAAACTTCGACCACAACCCTTTGGTCGCGAGTGAGAGCGCTGTCACCTCTTCCCATGGTGGCCTCACCTGCGCCTCTACCCACTGTAGCACTGGCTGTAGGTCTGTGTCCCGTCCCTGCTGCTGCCGCCATTCAGCCACGTCGACAGTCTGCAGCTCACAGCAGACAGGCCCGCTCGCCCGACACACTGTGGCACAGACACCCTCCTCTGCCCGCAGCTCTCTCTCCCGTCCCTCTCTCCGTTCACAGTGGCGGCAGCCGTCTGCAGTACAGGGCCGACGGGACATGGCGTCGGCGTTGGAGTGGCATGCCCCTGCCCTGTGCACCACCGTGAAGTCATACGGCTGAAGCTCCTCCAACCAGCGTGCCACCTGCCCCTCTGGCTCTCTGAAAGACATGAGCCACTGGAGAGCAGAGTGGTCAGTCCTTACAGTAAAGGGCAGACCACCCAGGTAGTACTTGAACTGTTTGACGGAAGCCACAACAGCCAAGAGCTCCCGCCGGGTGACACAGTAGCGGCGCTCATGTTTGTCAAATGTTTTGCTGAAGTACGCCACCACTCTCTCCCCCTCTGGCCCCACCTGGGCCAGCACCCCACCCATGCCCACATTGCTCGCGTCTGTGTCCAGGATAAAGGGCAAGGTGAGGTCAGGGGGGGCGAGCACGGGGGCCTCGATCAGTGCACGTTTGAGGGTGTTGAACGCCTCCTCACACTCCACTGTCCAAGTGAAAGCCTTGTCCTTCGGCAGCAGGCGGTTCAGTGGAGCAGCAACGCTTGAGAAGCCCCGTACAAACCTCCTGTAGTACGAGGCCAGGCCCAGGAAGCTCTTCAGCTGACGCTGGTCGGTGGGGGTGGGCCAGTCTCTGACAGCCCCTACCTTGTCCTCCATGGTGCTGATCCCCTCCTTCCCCACTCGGTGGCCCAAGAAGGACACCTCTCTCCTCATGAAGTGGCACTTCTCGGGGTGGAGCTTCAGACCTGCGGCAGCCACCCTCTCCAGCACACGCCGTAGCGCCCCAGGGCTGACTGGAAGGAGCTGCCATGGGCCAGGATGTCATCGAGGTATACCAGACACTGCTGTCGGGGATGCCATCCAGCACCCTGTCCATCAAACGCTCAAAAGTAGCTGGAGCGTTGCACAGGCCAAAGCACAGGACCTTGAACTGCCAGTGTCCTCTGTTAGTGGAGAACGCAGTTTTGGCTCTGGCCTCTGGGGAGAGGGGCACCTGCCAGTAGCCACTGCGGAGGTCTAGTGAGGAGAACCAGGAGGACCCCCTAACCAGGTCCAGCGACTCATCGATACGTGGTATGGGGTATGAGTCCTTCCTGGTTACCTCATTCAGCCGCCTGTAGTCCGCACAGAACCTCAGCTTGCCCCCCTTCTTCGGAACCATGACGACTGGCGCCGCCCAGGGGCTGTCTGAGGGCTCAATGAAGTCTGCCCGCTGCATCTCCAACACAGCCTTGTCTGCCGCCTCCTGGCGTGCCAGCGGGATACGGCGGGGACGCATCTTGATGGGTCGAGCATCACCTGTGTCGATCTCATGCTGCACCAGATGAGTCTGACCCACCTCTTCCTCACTCAACGCAAAGCTGTCTCTGAATTCAAACAGCAACTGCCACAACCGTTCCTGCTGCTCAGGGTCAAGACCAACACAGTTCCTCCCCCATATCTCCCTCACTGCAGACAGTGTCCTCTCCTCTCCCATCTGGGGTAGCTGGGCTGGGGGGATGCGACCCGGGCTCACAGAGGGCTGTGTCATGGAGGTAGCTGGGGGAATGTAACACACCGCTGTAGGTGACAGGGGGACTGGGGAAAAGTCACCCACAGCTGTGGGGAGGGGGCAGCCATGAGTCTCTGCTGCTTTAACTGTTGGAGTAAAGGGTTTGTTGGGTTGAGTGAATGTGACATTAGGGGGGCCATGGTGACTTCCGTCCCTCCCTGGAAGCTCAGTGTGCCCCTATTTAGGTCTAACTGGCAGCCTGTGCTCCTAAGAAAGTCCAACCCCAGGATACAAGGGTCCTGCACAGCCGCCACCCACACAGGATGACGCACAGTCCTGCCCCCTACTGTCAGAGTCATTATTCCCTTCCCTTTCATGGGTGCCAGCTCACCTGTGACTGTGCGGAGCTGCACAGTTGTAGGCTCACACTGAGTCCAACCTGGCACAATATCTGGCCTCACCAGGGTTACTGTGGAACCAGTGTCCACCAGGGCGGAGCAGGGCACCCCCTCCACAGTGACAGGGACATGACAAAAGTCCCCAACACAGGTCCGGCCCACCACAACAACAGGCTCCATCCGCTTGCCCTCGTCTGCTTCTGGGGGAAGTGGAGCCTTGCTTCCCGTCTGTGCCGGTGGGCTCCTCCAGAAGATGATGGTGGTTGGGATAGAAAGCCAGGGGTCCGCACTACCCGGTCTATGCGGACCCCGAGCCGTTTCCCTGAGCTCTGGGGGACATGGGGCAAACTCGGCGCAGATGGCCTGGCTGGCCACAACCCCAGCAGACCCTGGGACCAGGGCGTGTGTTTCGTTCCGCCTGTAGCGACACAGCACGAATGAGTTTTGTCATTTCGGCCACCCAAGCAGGCTTTTCCGGCTCCGGACTGCTCTGCCCCCAGCTCGCACAGAGGGTGTGTCTCCCTGCACCCCCACCAAAGCCCCAGCTGAAGCCCCAGCCCACACCAGCTCCCTCTCCAAAGCCATCTCCAAGGCTGTCTGCAATGACTCAGGATGAGCCAGCTGGGTCTGTATGCGCAGCTCCGTAGGAGAGAGCGCCTGTATGAACTGGTCCCGTGCTAGCTCGCTCTGCACGGAGGGGGCATGTGAGCATATGCCCGCCGAGAGAGGCTCTCAATGTCATTAGCTAGCACCCGTAGAGGCTCTCCAGGCTGCCTGCGTCTATTACTCAGTTCGGAGCGCAGTAGCCCGGGCTGTACACACTGACCATAGCGCCTCCTCAGTGCTCCCACTAAAGCCCCATAATCATGCCTGTCCTCAGGGCTAATCAATATCAAACAGGCCAGAGCTTCATCCGTGAGGCATAAAGCCAACTGCAGTGCCCTTTCTTCATCCGACCACCCCTAAAATGAGCTAACAGTTCAAACTGAGCATGAAAAGCTTCCCAATCCGCCTTACCGGAATACTTCGGGGTCTTAACAGATACGGACGCAGCCGGGAACTGGGCGCCGCCATGTTTGTTTACATCCTGAGCCCCAGATTCCTCATCACGCCGCGTCGACGTCACCACTTCGGTCCGCCCACCAGAATCCGCGCGAAATACATTCGACGAAGCACTCATGCCCGCTTCAGCCGCCATCGCTCTAACGTCCTCCCTCAAGCGGCCTCTGCGCTCCGACGCCCTGGCGATCTCCTCAGACAGAGCCCCCGACGTCCATTCACATGCAGCTCCTTGGCCATAATAGATGATGACACAAGCCAATCGTGACCTTCTCTTGTGAAGCCCAGACGTAAGAGAGAGAGAACAAAAGCTGAACCTGGTCTTAACTTCCAATGCTCCACCCCCCTGCCCAACCCCCCTCCACGCCACTCCACCAACCACCAGGATGCCCGGCATCAGAACATTCCAGGCATTCCCGTGATTGGCAGATAGCAGGTTGATTGACAGGTTGCACCCCGCGAACACCGGGTACTGGTCAGTACAACACAACCACCTCCTAGCCTAACACATAACACACAGCTGTCTACGTAAAGGACAGGGTTTGCTTCTGAGAATCCCCGTCTAACTGTCACTTCCCAATCACTTATGTCCGGTAGCCTCTGGATATCCTGCGAAAGTTAGATAATATTAATAGTTATATGATATACATTTTTAAAATTACAAGAATATGGGCATTTTACATTTTTTTTAAATCGCTGTCATCGGTTTAAAACACATATAACTCTTGTTTAATATTACAATAATATTCATAATATTCAAACAATCCCCCGCATCCAAATCTAATATATATTTTTCACGAACTCACCTTCAGAAAGCTCCATTAGGAGGGATTCACTGATTATCTTTTTTTATCTGTCCTGACCGATAAATATTCAGGGCTGTTGGCCTGTGGGCTTGTAGCTGCGATAAAGTGGTGCTAACAGAGTGGGAAAGTATATGCTTCACTAGACTCGCTCCGCGTTCGTGTCCCTAACTAGAGGAAGTACAGAATTAGTTTACCGGGCATTGTGGTGACGTATTTTTGTTTTTTTTTTGGGGGGTATATCCTGTATGCAACACTCTGTATATTTGGTTTAGAGAACAAAGGCAGGGAATTCAAACAGCAGGAAGGGATGTCGAGACATTTTGTATGCATGTATTGCCTTTTTGATTTAGACCGGGGTGGGGGCACCAGGCGCTGATTAGAAATAATATTGTTTAACCCCGGGGGTCGGTCTAGACATACTGTATTCTTTCTGGGGTGTTTAACTTTTTACCCCCCCCCCTCAACCACATCCTCTGGGTGTTTGAATTTAAATTTGGATTTGAAAGACCTGTGTGTTAATGAATCGAAAGTGCCCATTTTAAGAGACGCCGTCACACTTTTTGATGGGGGGTAGGCAGATATCTGGACATACTGTATGCATGATAGTGCAAACCTTGGTTTCAGACGAACCCCTACAGAGAGAGAGAAAGTGTTATGCAGGTGAATGAGGACCCAAAAGCGACTTAACAGAAACAGAGTCTTTATTCCAGTCTTTAACAAAAACGATAATCCTGGATATTATCTCAGGTAAAGTCAAAACAGGAAAACTGAAATCCTCTAGTCAGTAGAGGGGAACAACTGGAGATGCGACCACAGACTGCAGGTCGCTTCGGGAAGGCGCAGGCTGTAGCTGATATAGATACCTGCTCACACGCAGCATCTGAAGAAGGCAAAAACACGACAGGGCGGAACAAGGACACAGAACAGCAAACATCAAACAAGGATCCGACAAGGACAGACGCAGAAACAGAGGGAGAAATAGGGACTCTAATCAGAGGGCAAAATAGGGAACAGGTGTGAAAGAGTAAATGAGGTAGTTAGGAGAATGAGGAACAGCTGGGAGCAGGAACGGAACGAGAGAGAGAGAGAGAGAGAGAGGGAGAGAGGGAGGGGGAGAGAGAGGGATAGAAAGAGGGAAAGAACCTAATAAGACCAGCAGGGGGAAACGAATAGAAGAGGAAGCACAAGGACAAGGACAAGACTGTGTAGCTCAGTTGGTAGAGCATGGCGCTTGTAACGCCAGGGTAGTGGGTTCGATCCCCGGGACCACCCATACGTAGAATGTATGCACACATGACTGTAAGTCGCTTTGGATAAAAGCGTCTGCTAAATGGCATATACATGACAATATATGACGAAACATGACAGTACCCCCCCACTCACCGAGCGGCTCCTGGCGCACTCGAGGAGGAACCCTGGCGGCAACGGAGGAAATCATTGATCAACAAACGGTCCAGCACGTCCCGAGAAAGAACCCAACTCCTCTCCTCAGGACCGTAACGGGAGACGATGAAGAGGGAATCTAGGGCAATTACTCTTATAAAAATGAGACACGGGTAGAGAACTGTAAGCGTTAGAGCAATCAGGACCAAACAGGCCAGGAGAGTAACAACTAGGGACAGACTGAGACACAGCAAGGCTAAGACCAGGAACATTACATTACATTACATTTAAGTCATTTAGCAGACGCTCTTATCCAGAGCGACTTACAAATTGGTGCATTCACCTTATGACATCCAGTGGGACAGTCACTTAACAATAGTGCATCTAAAACTTAGGGGGGGTGGGGTGAGAGGGATTACTTAACCTATCCTAGGTATTCCTTAAAGAGGTGGGGTTTCAGGTGTCTCCGGAAGGTGGTGATTGACTCCGCTGTCCTGGCGTCGTGAGGGAGTTTGTTCCACCATTGGGGGCCAGGGCAGCGAACAGTTTTGACTGGGCTGAGCGGGAGCTGTACTTCCTCAGTGGTAGGGAGGCGAGCAGGCCAGAGGTGGATGAACGCAGTGCCCTTGTTTGGGTGTAGGGCCTGATCAGAGCCTGGAGGTACTGAGGTGCCGTTCCCCTCACAGCTCCGTAGGCAAGCACCATGGTCTTGTAGCGGATGCGAGCTTCAACTGGAAGCCAGTGGAGAGAACGGAGGAGCGGGGTGACGTGAGAGAACTTGGGAAGGTTGAACACCAGACGGGCTGCGGCGTTCTGGATGAGTTGAAGGGTTTAATGGCACAGGCAGGGAGCCCAGCCAACAGCGAGTTGCAGTAATCCAGACGGGAGATGACAAGTGCCTGGATTAGGACCTGCGCCGCTTCCTGTGTGAGGCAGGGTCGTACTCTGCGGATGTTGTAGAGCATGAACCTACAGGAACGGGCCACCGCCTTGATGTTAGTTGAGAACGACAGGGTGTTGTCCAGGATCACGCCAAGGTTCTTGGCGCTCTGGGAGGAGGACACAATGGAGTTGTCAACCGTGATGGCGAGATCATGGAACGGGCAGTCCTTCCCCGGGAGGAAGAGCAGCTCCGTCTTGCCGAGGTTCAGCTTGAGGTGGTGATCCGTCATCCACACTGATATGTCTGCCAGACATGCAGAGATGCGATTCGCCACCTGGTCATCAGAAGGGGGAAAGGAGAAGATTAATTGTGTGTCGTCTGCATAGCAATGATAAGAGAGACCATGTGAGGTTATGACAGAGCCAAGTGACTTGGTGTATAGCGAGAATAGGAGAGGGCCTAGAACAGAGCCCTGGGGGACACCAGTGGTGAGAGCGCGTGGTGAGGAGACAGATTCTCGCCACGCCACCTGGTAGGAGCGACCTGTCAGGTAGGACGCAATCAAGCGTGGGCCGCGCCGGAGATGCCCAACTCGGAGAGGGTGGAGAGGAGGATCTGATGGTTCACAGTATCGAAGGCAGCCGATAGATCTAGAAGGATGAGAGCAGAGGAGAGAGAGTTAGCTTTAGCAGTGCGGAGCGCCTCCGTGATACAGAGGAGAGCAGTCTCAGTTGAATGACTAGTCTTGAAACCTGACTGATTTGGATCAAGAAGGTCATTCAGAGAGAGATAGCGGGAGAGCTGGCCAAGGACGGCACGTTCAAGAGTTTTGGAGAGAAAAGAAAGAAGGGATACTGGTCTGTAATTGTTGACATCGGAGGGATCGAGTGTAGGTTTTTTCAGAAGGGGTGCAACTCTCGCTCTCTTGAAGACGGAAGGGACGTAGCCAACGGTCAGGGATGAGTTGATGAGCGAGGTGAGGTAAGGGAGGAGGTCTCCGGAAATGGTCTGGAGAAGAGAGAGGGGATAGGGTCAAGCGGGCAGGTTGTTGGGCGGCCGGCCGTCACAAGACGCGAGATTTCATCTGGAGAGAGAGGGGAGAAAGAGGTCAGAGCACAGGGTAGGGCAGTGTGAGCAGAACCAGCGGTGTCGTTTGACTTAGCAAACAAGGATCGGATGTCGTCGACCTTCTTTTCAAAATGGTTGACGAAGTCATCTGCAGAGAGGGAGGAGGGGGCGGAGGATTCAGGAGGGAGGAGAAGGTGGCAAAGAGCTTCCTAGGGTTAGAGGCAGATGCTTGGAATTTAGCGTGGTAGAAAGTGGCTTTAGCAGCAGAGACAGAGGAGGAAAATGTAGAGAGGAGGGAGTGAAAGGATGCCAGGTCCGCAGGGAGGCGAGTTTTCCTCCATTTCCACTCGGCTGCCCGGAGCCCTGTTCTGTGAGCTCGCAATGAGTCATCGAGCCACGGAGCGGGAGGGGAGGACCGAGCCGGCCTGGAGGATAGGGGACATAGAGAGTCAAGGGATGCAGAGAGGGAGGAGAGGAGGGTTGAGGAGGCAGAATCAGGAGATAGGTGGGAGAAGGTTTGAGCGGAGGGAAGAGATGATAGGATGGAAGAGGAGAGAGTAGCGGGGAGAGAGAGCGAAGGTTGGGACGGCGCGATACCATCCGAGTAGGGGCAGTGTGGGAGGTGTTGGATGAGAGCGAGAGGGAAAAGGATACAAGGCAGTGGTCGGAGACTTGGAGGGGAGTTGCAATGAGGTTAGTGGAAGAACAGCATCTAGTAAAGATGAGGTCGAGCGTATTGCCTGCCTTGTGAGTAGGGGGAAGGTGAGAGGGTGAGGTCAAAAGAGGAGAGGAGTGGAAAGAAGGAGGCAGAGAGGAAAGAGTCAAAGGTAGACGTGGGGAGGTTAAAGTCGCCCAGAACTGTGAGAGGTGAGCCGTCCTCAGGAAAGGAGCTTATCAAGGCATCAAGCTCATTGATGAACTCTCCGAGGGAACCTGGAGGGCGATAAATGATAAGGATGTTAAGCTTGAAAGGGCTAGTAACTGTGACAGCATGGAATTCAAAGGAGGCGATAGACAGATGGGTAAGGGGAGAAAGAGAGAATGACCACTTGGGAGAGATGAGGATCCCGGTGCCACCACCCCGCTGACCAGACGCTCTCGGGGTGTGCGAGAACACGTGGGCGGACGAAGAGAGAGCAGTAGGAGTAGCAGTGTTGTCTGTGGTGATCCATGTTTCCGTCAGTGCCAAGAAGTCGAGGGACTGGAGGGAGGCATAGGCTGAGATGAACTCTGCCTTGTTGACCGCAGATTGGCAGTTCCAGAGGCTACCGGAGACCTGGAACTCCACGTGGGTCGTGCGCGCTGGGACCACCAGAGTAGGGTGGCCGCGGCCACGCGGTGAGGAGCGTTTGTATGGTCTGTGCAGAGAGGAGAGAACAGGGATAAACAGACACATAGTTGACAGGCTACAGAAGAGGCTACGCTAATGCAAAGGAGATTGGAATGACAAGTGGACTACACGTCTCGAATGTTCAGAAAGTTAAGCTACGTAGCAAGAATCTTATTGACTAAAATGATTAAAATGATACAGTACTGCTGAAGTAGGCCAGCTGGCAGTGGGTGCGTTGTTGACACTACACTAATCAAGTCGTTCCGTTGAGTGTAATAGTTTCTGCAGTGTTGCTATTCGGGGCTAGCAGGCTAGCTGGCAGTGTTGTTTACGTTACGTTGCGTTAAAAGAACGACAATAGATGGCTAGCGAACCTAGAAAATCGCTCTAGACTACACAATTATCTTTGATACAAAGACGGCTATGTAGCTAGCTAAGTAGCTAGCTACGATCAAACAAATCAAACCGTTGTACTGTAATGAAATGAAGTGAAAATGTGATACTACCTGTGAGTGCGACCGGGTAGTTGAGTTCTATACAGAAGACGTTGGCTAGCGTTGGCTAGCTGTTGGCTAGCTAGCAGCGTCACCTACGTTAAGGACGACAAATAGCTGGCTAGCTAACCTCGGTAAATTAAGATAATCACTCTAAGACTACACACTCTAAACCTAAACAACACAATTATCTTGGATACGATGATACGAAGACAGCAAAGACAGCTATGTAGCTAGCTAACACTAAACTAATCAAGTCGTTCAGTTGAGTGTAATAGTTTCTCCAGTGCAGCTAATCAGTGGACGTTAGCTAGCTGGCTAGTGAAGACTACGTTAGGACGGCGAAATACGATAATTACGCAATTATCTTTGATACAAAGACGGCTATGTAGCTAGCTGAGAAGAAATTGCTAAGATAAGACAAATCAAACCGTTGTGATATAATGAAATATAATGAAAAAGTTATACTACCCGTTGGAGCGACGTGCAGATGCGACCACTCGCTCCAACCGGAACCGGAAGTTCAGGAGAACAGGAGAGAGGCGGTGGCTGTGGACAGACTGAGACACAGCAAGTGCAGGAACAGGACCAGGAGAGGTGCGGTGGCAGGGGACAGACTGAGACCCAGCAAGGCCAGGAGCAGAAGCAGGAAGAAAGTTACCGGACTTAGTCTGCGCGCAGTCCGAACAAGCAGCCACGAAACGGCGCGTGTCACGCTCCTGAGTAGGCCACCAAAAACGCTGGCGAATAGAAGCAAGCGTACCCCGAACGCCGGGGTGGCCAGCTAACTGGGCAGAGTGAGCCCACTGAAGAACGGCCAGACGAGTAGAAACGGGAACGAAAAGAAGGTTACTAGGACAAGCGCGCGGCGACGGAGTGTGAGTGAGTGCTTGCTTAACCTGTCTCTCAATTCCCCAGACATTCAACCCGACAACACGCCCCTCAGGGAGAATCCCCTCGGGGTCGGTAGACGCTACAGAAGAACTGAAGAGACGGGATAAAGCATCAGGCTTGGTGTTCTTAGTACCCGGGCGATAAGAAATCACGAACTCGAAACGAGCGAAAAACAACGCCCAACGAGCTTGACGCGCATTGAGTCATTTGGCAGAACGGATGTACTCAAGGTTCTTTTGGTCAGTCCAAACGACAAAAGGAACGGTCGCCCCCTCCAACCACTGTCGCCATTCGCCTAGGGCTAAACGGATGGCGAGCAGTTCGCGGTTAGCCACATCATAGTTACGTTCCGACGGCGACAGGCGATGAGAAAAATACGCGCAAGGGTGGACCCCATCGTCAGTATGGGAGCGCTGGGACAGAATGGCTCCCACGCCCACCCCCGACGCGTCTACCTCGACAATGAACTGTTTAGTGACGTCAGGTGCAACAAGGATAGGAGCGGAAGCAAAACGCTTCTTGAGGAGATCAGTACAACAATCATACGACCGGTGAGGAGGAAGGGAGGTGGCTCTAGACCGACTGAAGACCGTGCGCAGATCATGATATTCCTCCGGCCCTCCTGTCAAATCACCAGGTTCCTCCTGTGAAGAGGGAGCAGAAGAAACAGGAGGAATAGCAGACATTAAACATTTCACATGACAAGAAACGTTCCAGGAAAGGATAGAATTACTAGACCAATCAAAAGAAGGATTATGACACACTAGCCAGGGATGACCCAAAACAACAGGTGTAAAAGGTGAACAAAAAATCAAAAAAGAAATGGTCTCACTATGGTTACCAGATACTGTGAGGGTTAAAGGTAGTGTTTCACATAATATACTGGGGAGAGGACTACCATCCAAGGCGAACATGACCGTGGGCTCCCCTAACTGTCTGAGAGGAATGTCATGTTCCCGAGCCCAGGCTTCGTCCATAAAACAGCCCTCCGCTCCAGAGTCTATTAATGCACTGCAGGAAGCTGCCGAACCGGTCCAGCGTAGATGGACCGGCAAGGTAGTACAGGAACTTGACGGAGAGGACAGAGTAGTAGCACTTATCAGTAGCCCTCTGCTTACTGATGAGCTCTGGCCTTTAACTGGACATGAAATGACAAAATGACCAGCGGAACCGCAATAGAGACAGAGGCGGTTGGTGATTCTCCGTTCCCTCTCCTTAGTCGAGATGCGAATACCCCCCAGCTGCATGGGCTCAACACCTGAGTCAGTGGTGAAAGATGGTAGTGTCGGGGAGAGGGGGGACACAGTTAATGCGAGCTCTATTCCATGAGCTCGGTGACGAAGATCTACCCGTCGTTCTATGCGAATAGCGAGTTCAATCAAAGAATCCACGCTGGATGGAACCTCCCGGGAGAGAATCTCATCCTTAACCTTAGCGTGGAGTCCTCCAGAAAACGAGCAAGCAACGCCTGCTCGTTCCAGTTTGGAGGCAGCAAGAGTGCGAAACTCTATAGAGTAATCCGTTATGGATCGATTACCTTGACATAGGGAAGACAGGGACCAGGAAGCTTCTTTCCCAAAAACAGAACGATCAAAAACCCGTATCATCTCCTCCTTAAAGTTCTGATACTGGTTAGTACACTCAGCCCTTGCCTCCCAGATAGCCGTGCCCCACTCCCGAGCCCGTCCAGTAAGGAGAGATATGACGTAGGCGATACGAGCAATACCCCTGGAGTACGTGTGGGGCTGGAGAGAGAACACTATATCACACTGGGTAAGGAACGAGCGACATTCAGTGGGCTCCCCAGAGTAGCACGGTGGGTTATTAATTCTGGGCTCCGGAGACCCGGAAGCCCAGGAGGTAACCGGTGGATCGAGGCGGAGATTGTGAATCTCCTCCGAGAGGCCGGAGACTTGGGCGGCCAGGGTCTCAACGGCATGTCGAGCAGCAGACAATTCCTGTTCGTGTCTGCCTAGCATCACTCCCTGGAACTCGACAGCAGAGTAGAGAGAATCCGTAGTCGCTGGGTCCATTCTTGGTCGGATCCTTCTGTTATGCTGGTGAATGAGGACCCAAAAGCGACTTAACGGAAACAGAGTCTTTATTCCAGTCTATAACAAAAACGATAATCCTGGATATAATCTCAGGTAAAGTCAAAACAGGAAAACTGAAATCCTCTAGGCAGTAGAGGGGAACAACTGGAGACGCGACCACAGACTGCAGGTCGCTTCGGGAAGGCGCAGGCCGTAGCTGAAATAGATACCTGCTCACACGCAGCATCTGAAGAAGGCAGAAACACGACAGGGCGGAACAAGGACACAGAACAGCAAACGTCAAACAAGGATCCGACAAGGACAGACGCAGAAACAGAGGGAGAAATAGGGACTCTAATCAGAGGGCAAAATAGGGAACAGGTGTGAAAGAGTAAATGAGGTAGTTAGGAGAATGAGGAACAGCTGGGAGCAGGAACGGAACGATAGAGAGAGAGAGAGAGAGGGAGGGGGAGAGAGAGGGATAGAAAGAGGGAAAGAACCTAATAAGACCAGCAGGGGGAAATGAAAAGAAGAGGAAGCACAAGGACAAGACATGACAATATATGACAAAACATGACAGAAAGGGCCTTGGGTGCAGATGCCTGGGCATTGTTGTTTTTGAAACACACACCTCGTGTTTTTGAAACACGCACACCCGCGCACGCACCCTGATTTTCCGTAAGTCTTTTTCTCCTGGGGCATCATTAAAGGATGAGATACTGTTTTACATTCCTTTTATTTAATTCCAACATTTTTAGTACAAACGTTTTTAAGACGTACTAAACTTTAATAATCTTTAATATTGTAGGAAAGACTATAAAATAATACATGCATTTTTTTGAAAGACATTGCATTTCTCTGTGACAGACCGGGGCGAGAGAGAAAACTCGAGATCCCCTTTCGTTAAAGGGTGAGATACAGTTTTAAAACCATTTATTTAATTCAAAATATTAAGTACCTACAGTTTAAAGCATGTCATAATTAAACCTTTTTCCTTTCTTACAGATAAAAGGTCCCGGTTATCGGTGTTGTTCATAAAGAGGCTGTCATGATTGACTGTGACACATATTTAACACGTATTGTTTGTTACAGAAGACTACTGTTGTACATTGAATATCCACTAGCAGATTTTTGTAGCATGCATCTCCACTATATCTGTCATGTTACTGTGGTCTTTTTAAAAGTCAATAAACATGTGTGTAAAGTGTACACGTTTGTTTCACTGTAGATTTGTTTAAGCCCACCTACAAACACCTGATTTATCCCACAGCATTAATGAATAAGCTGGGTATAAAATTATTCTGTTTAAGTCATAAGTAAAGGCCTTTTTATAAAGAGGCTATCATGATTGACTGTGGCACATATTTAACACGTATTGCTTGTTACAGAAGACTACTGTTGTACATTGAATATCCATTCATCCCTGTTACACCTTTATGTGTTGGCTCTCTATGTCTGTACATAGTGTGACATGTGGTTTCCCTAGAGTTATTACACCCTAAACCTGAATCTGAAATGACCTTTAGGATCTTTCTTTGGGGTTCTAATCTCCCCGGTCCGGTGTACATGCACTGAACATCCATAGGCTGGAGCCACCTGGAAGCTCTGTGCATGTACATATAAAGAGAACTAAATAGGGAACTCAACAGTGTGTTAGGCCGAGAAACATTATTTAGATGGCTGTTTTATTGTTGTTGAAAGCTTGAAATGTACACAATGCGAAGGGACCTTATTTCTAACACACACACACACACACACACACACACACACACACACACACACACACACACACACACACACACACACACACACACACACACACACACACACACACACACACACACACAATCAACCTCCCAGACATTCCTGCTTCATAGACAACAGCCCTAAGGTCCTTTCTCTTTCAAAAGTTCAAACACAGACCCCCCCAGTTCAACCAGGTACCTAGACATCAATCAGCATGACAACTTCAAAGGAATAGATACAATATATGCATAAATTAGCACACCCTCTAACGAGTGAGAACAGGAACAGGATGCCCATATATGGGCATAAGCACATGATCAGTTCCCGACAGGATGTCCTGACCGTGTATGTGTATGTGAACTTTCGACTTCAATTGTAAGTAAGAATACCCTGAAGCACTACTTAAGTCGTTTGATGGGGTATCTGTACTTTACTTTACTATTTATATTTTTGAAAACTTTTACTTTTACACCACTCCAAGAAAAATAGGACAAGATTCCTGCCATGCAACTAACCGATTCAGAGTGCTACGAAACACTGTGGTTAAAACAGTTATCACAGACAATATGACGATTAACCAGTGGTGGAAAAAGTACTCAATTGTCATAATTGAGTAAAAGTAAAGATACCTTAATAGAAAATGACTCAAATAAAAGTGACCGTCACTTATCAAAAGTCAAATTAAAAGTATAAATAATTGTACATTCCTTATGTTAAACAAAACACCTATGGATGGCCAGGGGCACACTCCAACACTTAGGCAATCATTTACAAAGCATTTGTGTTCATTGAGTCTGTCAGATCAGAGGCAGTAAGGAGGACCAGGAAGTTATCTTAATAAGTGGGTGAATTTGGCAATTTTCCTGTCCTGCCAATCAAACGAAATGTAACAAGTACTTTTGGGTGTCAGGAAAATGTATGGAGTAAAAAGTACATTATTTCCATTAGGAAAATAAGGAGCTCTCCTCCTACTATAGATTAGAAATTGGTGATAGTTTTACTTATTGCCCAAATGAGACGTGAGACTTTCAGTTAAAAAAATATATGTTTACGAATATTGTCAAAATGTATGACATGGCCTGTAGTTTACTTTTTGTAGTATACTCTTGAATAAAGGAACCATATCCCTGACTTGCCCTACTAAATGCTTTTTTCCTACCGAATAAATAATCAGTAGCCTAATTGTGAAGACAAATTTCCGATGTGGTTTTTCAAAGGCTTTACAAGGCTTTACACATAAGATGCAATGACTATGGCCATCCTTCCTTCCACTGTTGTTTTGATTATTTAAAATAAATTCTTGAATAATTATAGGGTAAAGTGAGTTTCCCCACTGACAGCGCTTTGAGCATCTGGAATTTAATTAAATTATTATAGGTAAATGTGTGTCAGAAGGTAACCTACTCTGTGTAACATCTGCTTCCAACACACACCCTCAACCACTGAGATCCCCTGAACGCAGCTCACTCTCCAGATCCCAATCACCTGAATTCTAATCACCTGTTCACACACCTGTTAGTCATTAGCACACACTATTTATTTCAGTTCTTGGCACCCCATCACTGTGAGGTACTGTTTGTTCTGTGACACATGGCGGTCAGCCGCCAGTATTTATGCTGCAGTAGTTTATGTGTCGGGGGGCTAGGGTCAGTTTGTTATATCTGGAGTACTTCTCCTGTCCTATTCGGTGTCCTGTGTGAATTTAAGTGTGCTCTCTCTAATTCTCTCTTTCTTTCTCTCTCTCGGAGGACCTGAACCCTAGGACCATGCCTCAGGACTACCTGACATGATGACTCCTTGCTGTCACCAGTCCACCTGGCTGTGCTGCTGCTCCAGTTTCAACTGTTCTGCCTTATTTTTTGACCATGCTGGTCATTTATGAACATTTGAACATCTTGGCCATGTTCTGTTATAATCTCCACCCGGCACAGCCAGAAGAGGACTGGTCACCCCACATAGCCTGGTTCCTCTCTAGGTTTCTTCCTAGGTTTTGGCCTTTCTAGGAAGTTTTTCCTAGCCACCGTGATTCTACACCTGCATTGCTTGCTGTTTGGGGTTTTACGCTGGGTTTCTGTACAGCACTTTGAGATATCAGCTGATTTACGAAGGGCTATATAAATTTGATTTTGATTTGGTCTTTCAGAGCGCTGGGTTTCCTGTGATTTACACTGTGTATGACAGTTTTGCCTGCCTCACTAAAGATTCCTTTTTGCCTGTTCCATGCCTGTACTTTAGCCTTCGGATTTCCTGTTATCTACCTATTGCCTGATCTCCCGGACTACATTACTACAGTCGTAGCCAAAACTTTTGAGAATGACACAAATATTAATTTACACAAAGTTTGCTACTTCAGTGTCTTTAGATATTCTTGTAAGATGTTGCTATGGAATACTGAAGTATAATTATGAGCATTTCATAAGCGTCAAAGGTTTTTATTGACAATTACATGAAGTTGAGGTAAAGAGTCAATATTTGCAGTGTTGACCCTTCTTTTTCAAGACTGGCATGCTGTCAATTAGCTTCTGGGCCACATCCTGACTGATGGCAGCCCAAGTTCTCAATGGGATTAAGGTCTGGGGAGTTTCCTGGCCATGGACCCAAAATATCTATGTTTTGTTCCCCGAGCCGCTTAGTTATCACTTTTGCCTTATGGCAAGGTGCTCCATCATGCTGGAAAAGGCATTGTTCATCACCAAAATGTTTCTGGATGGTTGGGAGAAGTTGCTCTCGAGGATGTGTTGGTACCATTCTTTATTCATGGCTGTGTTCTTAGGCAAAATTGTGAGTGAGCCCACTCCCTTGGCTGAGATGCAAACTCACACATGAATGGTCTCAGGATGCTTTACTGTTGGCATGACACAGGACTGATGGTAGCACTCACCTTGTCTTCTCCGGACAAGATTTTTTTTTCAGGATGTCCCAAACAATTGGAAAGGGGATTCAGAGAAA
The DNA here is from genome assembly GCF_021184085.1 of Oncorhynchus gorbuscha. NCBI lineage: Eukaryota > Metazoa > Chordata > Actinopteri > Salmoniformes > Salmonidae > Oncorhynchus > Oncorhynchus gorbuscha. The sequence continues at coordinate 2,892 of NW_025745875.1, read as the reverse complement.
ATGACTTTACTCCAGTCCTCAGCAGTCCAATCCCTGTCCCCTTTGCAGGATATCAGTCTGTCCCTGATGTTTTTCCTGTAGAGAAGTGGCTTTTTGCTGCCCTTCTTGACACCAGGCCATCCTCCAAAGTCTTCACCTTACTGTGCATGCAGATGCACTCACACCTGCCTGCTGCCATTCCTGAGCAAGCTCTGTACTGGTGGTGCCCCGATCCCGCAGCTGAATCAACTTTAGGAGACGTTCCTGGCGCTTGGACTTTTTTCGGCGCCCTGAAGCCTTCTCCACAACAATTGAACCGCTCTCCTTGAAGTTCTTGATGATCCGATAAATGGTTGATTTCTGTGCAATCTTAGTGGCAACGATATCCTTGCTTGTGAAGCCCTTTTTGTGCAAAGCAATGATGACGGCACGTTTCTTTGCAGGTAACCATGTTTGACAGAGGAAGAACAATGAGTCCAAGCACCAACCTCCTTTTGAAGCTTCCAGTCTGTTATTCGAACTCAGTCAGCATGATCAGAGTGATCTCCAGCCTTGTCCTCATCAACACTCATACCTGTGTTAATGAGAGAATCACTGACATGATGTTAGCTGGTCCTTTTGTGGCAGGGCTGAGATGCAGTGGAAATGTTTCTTTGGGATTCAGTTCATTTGCATGACAAAGAGGGACTTTTAATTAATTGCAATTCATCTGATCACACTTCATAACATTCTGGAGTATATGCAAATTGCCATCATACAAACTGAGGCATCAGACTTTGTGAAAATTAATGTTTGTGTCATTCTCAACTTTTGGCCATGGCTGTAGTCCCTGCCTCCTCCTGTGGTCCTTTGCAATAAACACCTGCTGTGCCCTACGCTTGAAACCAGCTCTCGGTCTCCTATCGTGTTCATTACACCCTGGGTGTTTTTATTATTAGTGTAGGCCTACTTTGAAAATACCCTAATTTCTTCTTACTCTTGTCAAACTATTGATTGCATATACAAAAGCATGCATAGAAGTAGGATCTGAATTTGAGCCAGTTTGATACCGCTGAAAAATAATCCTGCAGCAACAGGAAATATGAATTATGTGGATTATAATAAATTCAGATTTTTGTAGAGGTTGATACATTTTTCATAGGGGATTATCAAGTCTGAAATGTACAAACTTCAGAAGCAATTTTATTTTATTTTGTAGGACAGTTGTCCTGCAATAGGGTGATATAATTAAAGGGGTGGGGGGTCCTGCTGATTGAGTCTGCTCAATATTATTTGTGCAGTAAATTCTAACATATATAGACCTACCACCAGGTTGAAATGAAATATGCTAAACTCCATATCATTGCACAATGTATTTGCTTTAGGATTTTTTTTCTCGCTGATTGAGTCTGCGCAATATTTCACATTATCTGTGCAGTAAAACCTAACATATACTGTAGACCAACTGCCAGGTTGAAATATAATATGCTAAAGTCTATAATATTGAATCATTTATTTGCTTTAGGATTTTTGTTTTCTCGATTAAGTGTTTCCTTTTAGCATTAGGTCTTAGCCTACTGGTTTAGCCTATAGGTTTAGCCTACTGGCTTAGCCTATCGGCTTAGCCTAATGGTTTAGTCTACTGGTTTTGCCTACTGGCTTAGCCTATTGGCTTAGCCTACTGGTTTAGCCTACTGGTTTAGCCTATTGGCTTAGCCTACTGGTTTAGCCTACTGGTTTAGCCTACTGGTTTAGCCTACTGGTTTAGCCTACTGCGAAATTTAAAATGCAACAAAAGGTTTAGAACATGAACATAAACTTGGGGTAATGGTTCCAGAATCACCAGGTGCATCATTCACCTTTCGAATCCAAACAAACCTGAATTCATGACCTACTGAAAAGTGAAAACAAGATGAATGCCAACAAATCCAGATTCTTCCCGTCTCTCTATGACCAGTCCAACGCATGCGGGGATATTTGGACCTCCATTTTGCAGGACCATAATCATTGCAATGCGCAGCAGAAGCAGCAGCAGGCTGTTAGAGACACAGAGCGGTGGCCTGACACGGGCATCCTACTGGTGAACAACTACCAACCTCTGGAGGTGTTTAGTCCTCCGACCGGTATCCATGTGGCCAGGAGGAGCGACATGGACGAAGTCAACGAGCTGGCTATCCTGATGATGGAGTTGGAGTTGGGAGAGCAGATGGGAGAGCCTTTGATCACGGGAGATGTAAAATACAGTGCTATTTTTTTCATATGACAATCTGACTTCAAACGCGCTGTTTTCATATTGTAGACCTAGTAGGTCTATGTGACAGACAGACAGTTTGGGGCGTCTGATGCTGTTGTCTATTACAATGTTAGACCTCTTTGGACAATTAGTGCCAACACTTTTATAAATTGATTGATTCTCTTTCCCTCCCATTATAGATTACTTCTAAGCAACCTTCATACATCCGTCATTCAACAACTGAGAAGAGAAGGATTCAAATCAGGAAAAACTATAATGTGTATCTCATCAGAATGACCTTAACTAACAACTATTTATGTTCATAAATAAATCATATATTAAAGTCACAAACCACATTCTTCATCAAACAGCCAATCTGTCATCCCTTTTATTGAGTTAATCTGCAAAGATTCAGATCACATAATCTGCCATCCTGTTTCTCTCTGCAGACTGATGTATCAGCATTCAAATGTGAAAAAGTGTTCATTTCATCACAAAACTAGTCAGCATCTACAGAACAGACAGAAAGGGTTTCACTTTACAATACAGTAGCTACATTGTAACATAACCGTCCATCCTCAACCATGAGTGTTGTCAGTCCATCAGCAAAAGAGATGCTGGAAACAGAAAAGCAACAGAGTTCACAGTCTGAGTTACAGTAAGAGAGAGTATTCCTCTCCTATTTCCACTCAGACACACAG